>NC_090135.1:4371178-4677775 GCF_040581485.1 Linepithema humile
TTTTGAGGCCGAAACGCGTGATTTCCGAGATAGTCGAGGACCTCGACCGTTGGAAATTAGTCCTACCGAAAGAATTGCGCCGAGAAACCTTAAAAAATTTACACGACGCGCCGCAGGCAGGTCACCTAGGCGTAGAGAAAACTTATCAGCGTGTCGCCATGTCTTATTTTTGGCCGAATTTGTTTCGTGATGTTACCGATTACGTGCGAGCGTGTGATATTTGCCAGCGCACCAAGGTCGAACAAACGTGTCCCGCAGGTCTCATGGGTCGCCGAATTGCGGACGGCCCATGGAAAACCGTAGCTGCCGATATCATAGGGCTATTGCCGCGTAGTAAATCGGGATTTCAGTACATTCTTGTTATTCAGGATTTGTTCACCAAATGGATGGAGTGCAAAGCACTCAGATCGGCTACCGGAATCAAAATTAAAGAGGCCCTCGAAGATTTAGTAATCTCACGGTGGGGCGCTCCGAAATTTTTATTGACGGATAACGGTACCGAATTTATCAATAAAACGATGAAGGCGTTTGCCGAAGGGCGTAATATCACGCACACAACGGTACCGCTCTATCATCCTCAGGCTAATCCCGTAGAGCGAGTAAACCGCATTCTTAAGACAATGGTCATTTCGTTCATAGAGAAGGACCATCGCGAGTAGGACAAACACTTGTCCGAATTCCGCTTCGCGTACAACACCGCGTTTCATTCGTCCTTAGGGACATCTCCCGCGTTCCTCAACTTAGGAAGGGAGTTAGAGCCGGTGCAATCACTAAAGCGTCGCGACAATGAGGTTACCGAAATTGAGAGTAAAGATACCGCAGAATGGGGGGAGCGCATGAAGAAATTACAATCATTGCGCGAATGGATTGTGGAAAACCTAGACCAGGCGTTTCAAAGACAGTCCTCCCGTTATAATTTACGCAGGCGTGATAGACGTTTTGAGGTCGGCGATTTGGTGCTGAAGCGACAGCACGTATTATCGTCTGCGGCGCAGAATATAGCCGCGAAATTGGCACACAGGTTCCAGGGCCCTTTGAAAATCTCGCGGGTGATCTCGCCCGTCGTGTACGAGCTAGTCCAGCTGGACGGGTCTCCCGCGGGAAAAATTCACGTGCAGGACCTTAAACCTTATTGCCTTCCCGATCCCGAAAGCAGATGCAGCGCAACGTAATGGATATGGAGGAGCTGCGGCGCATTTCTCGCGCATTTTGGCACCGCCACCGCCGTGTATGGCGCTTCATACACGACCGCGAGCCCGGATTTTGGGATGACCTCTGGGACACTATGGAGGTGGCCCGAAGGTGGCGTTGGACCGAGGAGGGCGCCGTAGTGGCCGAGCCTCCCTCTACTCGCAACGCGGAAACGCAGACTTCCGCCCACGCAACACGCGACGCGGCGGTGGGGACGACCCGGGAATCAACCTGCGAGGCCGGCACCCAAGCGGACACCCGGGAGAGCGCCCGACAGTCGGAATCAATCCAGGAGGACTGGCTACCGCCGCCGCCGCCAACTAAGGCGGTGAGGGAGGACTTAGCCCGGCGGTATGGGCCCCTCCAGCGGAGAACCTACGGCATCCGGGAGGCTGCTGGAACTGCCTTTCTGAGCTGCACGCCTACCCGGAGTGCGACCTGCCCCGCATGCAAAGCTTTTGCTTTGGCTGCGGGGAACGGAACGTGACCGTCCGCACATGCCCGCGCTGCGGACCCGCGTACCGGCGGACGGAGCGCTACACCGGGCCCCGGGGACCGCGAGAGCGGCGGCGACGAGGCGGCCGGGGGCAAAGGTCCCGGCAAACCTCCACCAGCTCCGAGGGATGGCCGTGGCGAAGCCAGTCGGAATCCTCCTCACAGTGAAGACTCAGGGGACGCAGACCACCAACATTTTTTTTTTCTTTTTCTTTCTTTTTTTTCCTTCTTTTTTCTTTTTCTTTTTTACTTTTTTGTTTTTTTTCTTGTTTTTCTCTTTTTGCTTTTCTTTTTGTACTTTTTGTAGGTTAAGTATAGTGTAAAAAAGTTATTTTATTCAAGAATCAAAGTAAAATAAAGTGGGATCAATGAGGCATAAATCTCGTAAATGAGAGGTTTAATCAAGTCTTGTCGCACACACGTCACTTTCTCGACTCGGCTCTACTGCTGCCAGCCTCGTAATGTCCCTTCTCCCCAAAAAAAAAGAAGCTCGTCGCGGCGACGGTGTCGCGCTCGTCACGCCAAGTCGCAACGTTTTTCGAAAACAAATAATATAGCGCTAAATTTAAATCTAAATCCTACACTCGGCCATCCGACTGACATCTGTCCTCAGATGTCGTTATCTTCGTTATCTGGCGGGTCCTCCTGTAGATTTGCCCACGGTTTCATGTGGTCAGCGGCAGTCGAAGTTCCTCTGGGGCCTTCTCCTTCACCTACTTTCTCTACGATATATCGATCGTTTCGTAGGACGCGCTTGATCCGATAGGGTCCTAAATACTTTGTATAGAGTTTTAACCCTGGTCCGCCCTGCGTTCGTTGGATGGCTACCAAGTCGTCTTCGCTGTAACTACTCGGAGGTTTACGCTTCTTGTTGTAACTTCGCCTGTTTTCAGCCTGGATTTTTGATATAGCTTTACGTGCTTCTTCTCGTAATTGATCACGTTTTTCTAGGAAAATGGTAGCATTTTCTGTTTCCAATATCTCTTTTATCTGAGGATCTTCTTTGAGCCTCATTCGTGTTCCGAACATAAGATGGAATGGTGTCATTCCTGTACTCCGACTTGGTACGTGATTTAAATACTGCTGTGCTCGTGCGACAAACTTGTGCCATTGAGTCGGATGCGGCAAGGATAGCTTGGTTAATAACGGGATTAACGTCCGATTTATTCGCTCGATCTGACCGTTACCTCTTGGTACGCCAGTAACGATAGTGATGTGTTCTATACCCTCGTCTTCACAGTATGTTTTGAAATCGTTTGACGTAAAGGCTGTCCCCTGATCGGATATTATTCGTCTAGGATTACCGAAAACAGCTGACTGCTTCATTAAATGGTTGAGTACTTCTACCGTCCCAGTGCTCCTCGTCGGATAAAGCCATACAAACTTAGTGAAGGCGTCTATCACCGCAAATATGTGTTGATACCTCTTCTGTGTCGACGGCATTGGACCCAAATGATCCACATGGTAGGTGTCCAACAGAACTTCCTTATCGAGGGGATGGAGTAGTCCTTCTTGCTTGCCAGTTTTTCTCGTAGCCATGATACAAGCGAGACAATTTTGAATGACCTTGTTGATCTTCTGATGCATATTCTTGAACCAGTAATCGGACTTCAGCAGTTGCTTCGTTTTTTCACTCCCAAAATGGCCGCGTTCATGGATCTGACGGATTATAGGAGTTTGCATCAGTTTCGGTACGACGATTGGGGTATCGCCATCCACTTCTTTACACAACAGTCCATTCGCCATTATAAATCCGTCTGTTCGTCCTTTTTTCATCTTTTTCTCAATTTCTTTCACTTCCTCGTCTTCCTGCTGATTTTGACGGAGTCTTGTTAAAATATCATCTTGACATTCTTCAATTAGCATGGCGGAAGGTAACGGATGTCGGCTCAAGGCATCCACATGTCGCATTGTTTTGCCAGGACGATGTACGATTGAATACCGAAATTCTTCAAGGTAGAGCGCCCATCTTGCTACTTGCGTACAAATGTCCTTTTTCTTCATAGTCTGCATAAACGCTTTACAGTCGGTTACTATAGTAAACGAGATTCCGATTAAATATACCCTAAACTTCTTTAGCGCTTTTATGATGGCTAGCACTTCTAGTCTATAACTATCGTATTTCGTTTCAGTCGGCGTAGTCTTGCCACTTGCATAATATATCGGGTGGAATAACCGATCCTCGCTATCGCGCTGAAGTAATATTGCACCGAAACCAAGGGCGGATGCGTCGGTGTGTAATTTTGTCTCCGCCGCCGGACAGTACAAACGTAAAATAGGTCTATTACTAAGAGCCAGTTTTAACTGATCAAACGCATGTTTTTGTTCCTTATCAAAATCAAATTTTCTTTCGTCTTTTAACAGATCGGTTAGTGGACGCGCTATGAGGGAATATTGCGGTACAAACTTGCGGAAGTAGCCTGTAAGGCCTAAAAAACTTTGTACGGCGCGCACACTGGTCGGCTTTGGAAAATGTTTCACGGCGTCAGTCTTTTCTTCAGAAGGCGTGATCTTTCCGTTTTCTATTACGTATCCTAAATAATGCACTTTCGACTTTAATAACTGGCATTTTTTCCAATTAAATGATAACCCGTATCTAGCCGCCGTCTTTAATACTAGCTTAAGTCGTGATAATCCTTCTTTTACATCAACCGAAGGTACTATCAAATCATCCATGTATATCGTTACAATTTTTTCCGCAGTTAAATCGCGAAAAACGGCATTTACATATTTTCAAAAATATTTTTGAAAATACGCTGGAGAAGTGCTGAGGCCAAATGGCATTCTTAAAAATTCATATTGTCCATTCGAGACAACAAAAGCAGTGTACTTAACACTCGTTTCCTCAACCGGCACGTGGAAAAACCCGTTCTTTAAATCGAGCGTACTATACACCTTCGCGTCTTGCAAAAAATCTAATTGGTCCTCGATCAACGGTAAAGGATATCGATTCTTAATTATCTTTTCGTTCAACCTTCGATAGTCCACGCAAATTCTTATCGAGTCATTCTTTTTTCTAACCAGTACTATCGGGCTTGCGTAATCTGAACATGATGGTCGCACTATTCCTTCTTCAAGCCACTCGTGAATTTGTAAATCTACCTCAGCCTTTTCCGCTACCGATAGTCTACGCGCGTTTTGTGTGACTGGAACATCGTCTTTTACAACTATAGTCATTTTGACATCTACTTCCTCCTCTTTTTTCGGCTTATATTCTTTTATTAGGCCTGCTACTTCTGTCTTAATATCGTCGTTCGCGATGTGCGATAAATCCATGTGCTCGTCATTTTGCACCGCGTCAATTTTACAAACTTCCGCGAACTCGCTAGAATCATCCGCGATTTTTGAAATATTTACGATTCCCCTTTTGATATTTACTTCGACACCGTTCAAAAAATCGGATCCTATGAGCACACCGTGCGGAATTATTTCGTCGCGAACAAGATGCACAATGATATCATATATTTCCATATCGATACAGATTTTTAAGCGCATATCTCCTAACGTCGTGTTTTCTCCCGAACCTGCTCCTCGGAATCTAATCGTACGATTTCCTAAGACCGGCGATCCGACTTGTTTATAATTTTCTTCACACATCAGACTGATATCACTACCGGAATCGATTATCGCGCTCAACTTCGTATTGTTTATAATTACGTCTTTACGGCATTTTCCGGAATCGGACTGTATTACGTTACAACTTTTCTTCTTTTCCGCATCTGCACTCTCCGGGCATTTCGCCGCTATGTGACCGTATTTATTACAACCGAAACATTTCAGGCCTTGCCCTTTCGACGGGCATACTGCACTTAAATGATTACTGTCACCACAATTATAACAGCGTTTTCCGTTTTGTTTCACAACTTTACTTTCCACCGGCGATTTCTTTTTATTTTCGTTCGACTTTGTTTTTATTCTACCACACATTTCTACATAAGTATCGAATTTGTCCTTTAATTCGCGAATAGTTTTAGCACCGTATAAGACGGACTTACGATATTCTTCGTCGTCTATGCCGTCAATAATATACTGAATTACCGCTTTCGTCTCAACGTCCGCTCGCGTAGCTATTTCCACCATCTTGTAACAGTATTCATGGTAGGATTCGCTGGCTTTTTTTTTTCTTCTCTGCAGCTGCTTATGTACCGCACGACTGTCCACTCTCTGTGTGAATTCCGACTTCAGGGCAGTTTTCATAACCTTCCACGTCTTTGGGCAATCACCAGATTTTATGAACAAGCGGGCAGAGCCTCTCAGTAACCTCTTCGCATAGATGATCTTTTGTGTCTCGTTCCACTCGCATAACTTGACCAGATCCTCAAACTCTTTGATCCACGTCTTCACATTTGTACCGTCATCTCCACTGAATGTGTCAATTGATTCTTCCACGTCCTTGAAAGTCGGCACAAATTTTGATCGGCGTCTGTTTTTTGCGGCGCCATCTGCGTCGGCATCGCTTCCTTCGTCTTCGTCGCTGGATCCGTCGTTGTCGTCATCTTCCTCGTGTTGGCCTTCCAGCACTAAGGCCGCCTTTAGTCGTGCTACTAGATCGACTTTATTGCCCGACACCTTTAACTTACGTCTTTTAAGCTCTTCTTTTAGCCGGATCACCGTCATCGCGTCGGCTTGCAGCACGTCTTCGTCATTTTCGTCGTGATTTCGTCCTTCGTCATTGTTTGCCATCGTCGTCGTCTTCTACTTTTATCTTTCGTCTTTAGTTTACTAACCTCTATCCCGGCTAAGTTTCCGTCGTTTTTGTCGTGATTTCGTCTTTCGTCGTTGTTTCGTTTCTCGTCGTCGTTTCGTTTCTCGTCGTCGTTTTCTCACTTACTAGCCTCTATCCCGGGCGAGCCCCCAGTTGTAAAAAAGTTATTTTATTCAAGAATCAAACAAAGTAAAATAAAGTGGGATCAATGAGGCATAAATCTCGTAAATGAGAGGTTTAATCAAGTCTTGTCGCACACACGTCACTTTCTCGACTCGGCTCTACTGCTGCCAGCCTCGTAATGTCCCTTCTCCCAAAAAAAAAGAAGCTCGTCGCGGCGACGGTGTCGCGCTCGTCACGCCAAGTCGCAACGTTTTTCGAAAACAAATAATATAGCGCTAAATTTAAATCTAAATCCTACAATAGTATTATAGTTTTTTTTTCTGTCCTCTTGATTATTAATTTTTTTTCTTTCTTTTTTGTTGTTTTGCTATTACCAACAAGTCGCTGCACTGACAGCACACAAATAAAGCCCGTCAAACCAACTCATGTTTACTTCCTCACCCTCCCCTAGTAGTAAGGCGTGAGCTTTCCGTTAATTGAGAAACACCCCGCGATCCTCGCGTGGACGGGAATTTCGTAGAGACTTTCGGGATAATCGCACGCGGAATCCAAACGGGGCAGGGGGGGAAACAAAACGACTGGGGAAGCTGTCGAGTTTTGCGGTTTTGTGGTGAGAACACCCAGGTAAGGCTACCGGAGGGGCGGTCACCGGCGTTCGTCGGGACCGAAACCCCGCGGTCCTCCTCTGGGAAGGGGGAGTTGTGACGTGACGCTTTTCGAGCGCCGTCACAAGGGCGATAGCCCGACCGAGGGAGCAAAAAGTCCTGGTGTTGCTCCTCGCGTGGAGAGAGCAACCCGCGAGACTCCACAATCGATACGATTTGTTTTTTTATGTCAATCCCTTTGTACCGTTAATATCGTTTTTAAGTTGTAAGGCAAGACCCCGTGCGGGCGGCGTTGCGTGTTTTGTGCCTCAGGGCGAAGATGCAGCATCGCCATGAAGACCGGACGCCGGGGGATCATCGACGGGTGTCACGCGTTAGTGACCCCATAGCAAAAGGTACCGCGATTCCGTCGCCTCCGCCATCCAAGCCCTATCTAACTCCGCTTTGGTTTTAGCCACAAAATCAAAGAAGCGCAGAGACACGCAGCAGCGGACCTCGCCCGGCTGCAGACGGCTTCGAGGACTCCGAAGATGCTGCACCCGGAAAGACCGGAGTATGGCTCGGCCAGCCTAACCAGTCTTTTCCGGGAACATCGACTCATCAACACATTATCGGCCGAAGGATTTGAGGAAACCACAGAAAGCGGGGAGGGGGGGGGCGCCCTGGATGAACTGTGGGCGGTTTTCAGGGGCCCCCCTTTTTGGAAAATCGGCAGGATGCGCAGGAAGGCGACGCGGATTTGGAAGGACCTACGTACAGAGCCGAGAAGAGCCACTGAGCTCAATTACGCTCAATTACCGCATGTCCAGCGGGCTCCGGATAGCGCGTAAAAGTCTCTCCGTCTTGCGAGAATTAAGCGCCGACAGTCTCTTCTCGTTGCCGTTTCGTTTGCCGTTCGTTTTGTTACCGTACCGTCCTACCGTTACCGTTTCTTTTGAAGATACCGATTGCTATCGTCTTTCCGTTACCGTTTCTTTTGGGAAGATACCGATTGCTACCGTCTTTCTTGCGATACCGTTCTGTTACCGATTTTGTCGCGTTATCACCGTACCGGAAGTACCGTGGGTGAATGTCCGCGGATTTTGGTTCGGGAACGTTCTCCGCGAGATTGCTGTTACCGTAAAGTTAGCGTCTCGGCGAGAAACGGGAAAGCCCGCGAAAAATAGCCGTTCCGCGACATCTCATTTCTGGCCGTTAGGCTACCGTCGTTCAAAGAATATTTATTTGGCCTTCACCGGCCGTATCGGATGATCAAAATATAAGTCATTTGTTTGCTGTATATAGTCGGATCAGCGGCGAATTATCGTGATCGCGTTTCCGTGATTTCGTGTAATTGTCGAACTTTATTCTTGTTACCGATTAATTGGGCGAATGGCCTTACTACCGCATTGAACTGTTTCCGCCGTATCGGCTCAGGACGAACGCTCCACACATCTTTACCCTTGTAACCGAATCATGGAAATACATTATTGTTAAATATTAATTATCGAGTTGTCCTTGTGTTCGCCTCTCACTCTAGATATCTAACGTTAAATAAAAGAACTGCGCCCCTCTGCCATATACTGAGCGGGGAGCGGCCGAGCATTTTTGAGAACTGTTGAAGTTACCGATACCGCGGTGCGATTACTCGCACCTGGCGCCCATTTCCGGTTACCGATATCGCGTGAGTTACCTTGCTCCCGAATTTTGTGGAATACCGCGAGTTACCGAATCGTGCAGTTATTGCCGATTTCGCGAGTTACCTAGCTCCCGAAGATCGTGGAGTACCGCGGTTACCGATTTCCATTGGGCGTGCTCCCTCGGATCTAGCGTGATTCCGAGGCTAGTTCAAGTCGCACTGTTTATCATCCTCCGTGTACACCACATCGTCGGGATGTCTTTTCAATATTAATTCATACAGACCGGGCGTACCAGTGTATTTAACGTCGTTCACAATTATGTTATCATTTTTATCAATGTCAAAGCGCTTGTCTCCTAGCTGCGTTCCCCCGTTGTTGTAGTACACTCCGTAAACATTATTAATATTGTTATCACCGCTCAAGAGGACTCCGATGTACTCTCGCCCGAGCCGGCCCAAATGGCTGTGCAGCGCTTCCTGACCATCGGACGTTTGCATCGTCTGTCTCACGGATGTTACGAAAGACGGGTCCGTGGTTTCGAACACGTTTTCGGTCGGTAAATTTGTCGGTGCTTCAAACATCAATTTTTGCGGCTGGAGCGGAGTCGAGGCTTGTATCGATGACGTCAACGGGGTCTATATCGGTATCGTTAACGAGGTACGCTTGATTTTCTTCTTCTCAAAGCTCGACCGCTTTCGTTTGATGTCCGGTTCGTTTTTAATCTCGAGATCGTCAACTGAATCATCGTCACCCTTGATATTCTCGACGATTCGTTTCAACGTTTCGACGACTGGCTTGAAATGCTTCTCCAAATCTATCTTCTTCTCTATCCTTCTAGCCTTCAACGTCCGATGTTTCTTGCGAATCAATTCGCTCGTACGAACAATCTCCTTCGCCAACTTCTCACGCCCCTCAATATCTTTCGTGTTGAGCGTCATCGTCGACGGTTCGAGAACAACTAACCATTTCGTGGTACCACAAACTCGTTAAAACCACGTCTGTAACGTCCATCGCCAATCGCACTATTTTTGTCTATTACAATGAAACCGCACTTGTGCTGCTAACATGCGCGACACAATGTACAGAAATCTTCGTACGTCATGTCCGTATTTACATGATCGTTGTAGACATGTTTAAGGTTTGTACCATCCTGCTTGAATAAAATTAACAGATTCGCGTTGTTGCGTATAAGATGTTTAGGTATTTTCGCGTACGTCTGGCACAGATAGAAACAATCGACTTTGGAATGTCGACCCATCGCAAAGTATTTTCGAATCGCATCCTGTTTGTCGCAGGCTATATCGTCAAAGATAAATATAGAATTTGGTAGCGCCTCGCTCGGAGGTATCACGGAGCAATTATCCAAAAATGTAAAGTAACCGATGTCTTTGATCGGTCCGAGCAATCTTTCGAGATATCGATATTTCGGCTAATGTAACGATTTCGAGTACATGTACACGTTTTCGAAACACACACCGTGCGGACTTTCCAACAGATTCAACATTACGTTTGTTTTACCGCAATTCGAGGGACCGCAAATGATACCGCGTATCGTGCTTGGCAGCATTCGACCGTGTCTAGATGCGTAAGCTCCTCCCACCAGCGTCTTATCGTCCATATTTTTCACACGAATCGTATACGGTTGTCGGACAAATTTCATTTTTACTGATTAACGTTCGATGCTTGCATGCTATTTATAGGTGTGCGCGGCTCAAACATTCTTCAGTTGGAAAAATGTTTTTCGTACTGACGGACGATATTTTACATTTGTTAGCCGAGGAGTTGCGATTTATACCGAAAGTGATTCTTTTACAAAACTTTTGTCGGTACGTTAAGCGTCTGTGGGAGAAACTTCCGGAACATTTAAAAGCGGATCCGGAGGTGCGAGGTTATCGTTCGTGTCTTAAGCATTACAATCAACCGTGGCAGCGCGACCACATCGACGGACCCGCGCTATATTGTTGCGCCTACTTTGGTAGGCGCTGCGTAAAGATTCGGGATTCGCCGTGCTGGTCAAGGGGGGCTTTAGCTCGGAGAGTTTAGAATAATTATGCACTTCTGAATAAATAGAATAACTTTTATTTGGTATCTTGTTATTACACTTGTCACCTCACTCACTCGGCGACCGTACTACTGCGGTTACGCGTGTACGCGACGTGTCGTGCTTCGTCTGGAACTTTGCTGATAAAAACCCGCGGCGCCTTGTGTGCCGCCTTTATTTATACGGATCAATGTTCGGAACACAATGAGACTTGAACTATATCGATCCATTGTATTACCAAAATGCTGATCTGTTTGAAACCGTGTGAGCTTTTTCGGACGTGGTATAGCTCGCCGGGTTCGTTCGGTTGGGGGTACGTCAAGAAAGAATGCACGTGAATGTTAATAATAAATAAGAAAATGTGTTTATTCAAATAATGAGTCTGATGACTGTGTGTACATGCGATGTATGATTGCGATAAATGTACTCGGTGAAATTTGTATAAATGCGATGTATGATTGTGATGCGAGAAAAGTATAAAGGTACGGCGAAATAAGTATAAAAGCAACGGCGAAATAATTATAAAAGCAACGGTAAAATAAGTATAAAAGCAACGGTGAGATAAGTATAAAAGCCACGGCGAAATATGATTGGCTTTGACGTGAGGCGTCTTAGTGCGATCGGTGGAACGATCGGCGCAAGCGCCGTGTGATCGAGTCGTAACAATTGGCACACGACGGAGCGCCTGTCGGTGAGTGCGTTCGTAGAGTCGCGAGTCCGTTCGATAATAGATCGATGCGGACTGATCGGCGGCGCGGATTGGTCGACGCGGTTTTGCCTCAGTGTTGCTAGACGGGACGCTTTTTTTCACGAACGCACTTGAGAATCGGCCTCAACGGTGTACTAATTGAGGAAAAAAAAGGGCACTTGTAGACTCTTCTATTAAAAAATTATTAGAAAATTTTGTTTATCGTTAAAAAGTGATAAAAAGTAATAAAATAATAATAAATTAAACGCATGTAAATATTATGTTTATTTTTATAATAATAAAATAATTAATAATATTAATAAAAAATAAGCTAAAAAAGGAAAGGATGTTTAAATAATTGTTGATAACATTTTAATAACAATAAAGTATTTTATTTGGCAGAATTACGAAGAATACCAACATTTGTTGCAAGGATAAGGAAAAACTGCTAAAAACCTTACCAATATTCATAAAATAAAAGTATTAACATATATAACATTAGAAAATAAAAGTATTTACATTGATAATATCACAATAATTATCACAAATAAAATCACATATTTTTTAAAATTAAAAATAACATATTTTGTACAACTAATTTTAAGATCTAATTCTACAATAAAACAAAAATAATTTTTTTTATCAATTATTATAAAATAAATAATAAATAATGAATAATAAAAATAAAAATAATATTAATAAAAATATTAATTAAAATAAAAATTGCATATTATGCGAGTACTAATAATGCTGAAAAAAATGTGTATTAATATGCTGAAAGAAATGTGTTAAAATGAAACTATACTAACAATATTGTAAATATAAAAAAACTCTAATATGACAAATATAAAGAAAAAAAAATCGCGTTTTTATGCATTAAAAATTAAATAAAATTTGAAAAAATAAAGAAAAATGACAAAGCTATTATAACGACTAGAATAAAAAACTAAGCTATTTACCATCAGATAAACTGCAATCAGATTTTGTATATAAATTTTGAGAGTTATGTAACTCCAAATGTCGCGAATCAATTTTGAAATTAATGCAATTAATGCCTTTAACCTGAAAACTTGATCGAACAATGCTAATCGCGGAAAGAGTATCAACTGATAAGCGATTTCGCTTTTTATTTTTTACATCAGTAATAATAGAAAAAATCCGTTCGGCTTCGGCATTTGAATGGGGAAAAGAAAGAACCGCTTGAACTAATAATTCTAAATTTGGAAAAATTTTTTCCCCATTTAAATCTGTATGTTCAAAAATTGTTGACCACATTTGATCAATTTCTAAAGAAACCAACTTCTGTTTTTCTGTATCGTTAAAAACTGATGGCAGAATTCTCCACTTGAAAGCTAAGTTAGTAATATCAATATTTGCAACAGAATTAGCAATACAAGTTAAATCTCTAATTTTCATTCTGCCTTGATCAAATAGCGCAATAGACGGATGTAAAAAAGTTAATTGTTGGAAAAAGGTATCTTTATACGGTAAACGTTTCAACATTTCGCGGACTGCTGTTTTATAAAAATCTAAACATTTTAATCTAATTTCTTCCGCGCATTCTAAAGATTGTGTTGCTAAAAAGTTTTTACATTTGGGCCCTACATATATGTCATTTAGATCTTGTATGTAATTCTCATTGTCAACATCTAAAGAGATGATATTTTCCAAAGCCTCAGGCTTAATGAAATTTTGAGCAATTTGCCGAATAATTTTTTGAGACTTTTCAAATAAAATATGAATTAAAATTTGTCGTCCTTGAAAAAGAGCATTGAAAGTATTTAAAAAATTTAATGAGTATTTCAAAAATAATAAATATAATTTAATATTATTATTATTTAAATCTGTTAAAATTAGTTCCGCAGATCTTAATTTGTCTTCATGAATAGCTAATGTGAAATAATGTTTTAAAGCTTCCCAATTTTTGAGAAGCCTAACCACACATTTATGCAAAACGAGCCATCTTGTATTAGCTAATTTTAATATCTTATTTTTCTCAATATCAAAAAAATCTTGAAATTCTTTTAAAATCGTACATCTCTTTGCACTGCCTGATATATAAAAGTTGCAACCGCTCTAATTAAATTTTCACAAGATTGTGGCAATTTTTTGCAGGCTTTACTAGCTACAATCGCGGAAGAATGGCAAATACAATTTAACATAACTATTCCCGGAATTTCAGAATGCAAACGAGAAAAAAATGAATTATAACATCCAATCATAACGGATGCATTATCACTTGCCATTCCAACTATATTTGTAATAGGTATTTCATATTTTTGTAAAAGTTTTTTAAATAATTAAAAAATACTATTTGCAGAGCAATCTGCAGCATTTAATTCTAATAATTCTAATAGTTGTGTTTCAACTTTTTTTTTAACGGAGAAAAAAATTGAACAAGAACGCATAAAATTTTAGTATCTCTAATATCCGTGCTTTCATCTATTAAAATTGAAAATTTTTGATTCTGTAAAATGTTAACAATTTTCTCAATTTCCTGCTTTGCAAGAACTTTTTTAATAATATTGGTGCACTTTGATCGAGCCAGTGAAAGATCTTGCACGATTGAAGAATCTATACAAATGTCTTTTAACAAAGGAACGTGATCTGCGGCATAAAGAGCAACATTATGTTCAGAATAAAAAGCTGCTAATTTAATTTCGGCTCGTTTAACGTTTTCAATATGAGAATTTTTGGAATGTTGGCTTTGACTTATTTGAGAATTACTGTCACAATTTTTAATATGTTTAGCCCTTTGTGAATGCCGTATTAAATCTGATTTACAGCATCTAATGGTAATATTGCACAAGTTACAAATTGCCTTATTTTCCGTAGGATGAGGAGCCAGCCATCCTTTAAATAAATCGTCAGCTAACCAAGAATTTTGAAAATTTTTAATATGCGTCTTTTTAATGGCTCCTTTTGAACTATCCATATTTTGCGTAACAAAAAATACATATAAATATATATATGATATAAATATTATTATTTTTTACATGTACTCACCTAACCTTCTCCTGTAGCCTGTCAAACGTCTAACTTTTCGCGCCAGCACCCAACACTATAAGCCGTATACACCGCTGGATTCATAGCTGCAGCGCTGCGCATGCGCGAGAAAAAGCATCCCGTCTAGCAACACTGTTTTGCCTGCCGGACGGATTACGATTTGAAGTCTCGGCGAAGAAACGCGATATTTGGATCAGGAAGCCGATTATGCTCGGCGGAAGTACGAGAACGCTCGTACGAAGGCAGGATTAGAACGGCAATCCGGCTAGGTACACGGGAATGCCCGTTGCACGAAGATTGGTGCCTAGAGGGGCCGAGTATGCTCGGCGGGAGTACGAGAACGCTCGTACAAAGGCGGAATTAGAATGGCGATCCGGCTAGGTACACGGGAATGCCCGCTGCACGAAGATCGGTGCCTAGAGGAGCCGAGTACGCTCGGCGGTACACGAGAACGCTCGTGTGCTGGAAAAAGGCATAGAAGCCGAGTACGCTCGGCGGACTATGAGAACGCTCGTAGAGAGATGTTCGCTGTCTAGCAGCGAACATCAGGATCTGGTGAGAAGACGTACAGCCGGGCCTCTTTTATACCCGGCTGGCAGCCGACTGACTTCGGATCGGCAAGCATCGGCGATTTCGGCGGCGGGCCCCCACTAACGGAATTTTGGAACGGTCGAATGTGGGGGTCCGTTCGGCGCTTGACCGCCGTTGTTTTTGATGAAGCTTTATCGGCGCTCGATGCGCCCTTGGTGGGCTACGGATGATGGACGGTCCGTAGCCGTAACGATGCAGCTTGCGGGCTGCACCGTTACATGTTTAACCTACTTTAGGCGCAAGTGACACTCGGGCTTCTAAGAACGAGTGCTCGCGTCAGCGTCTAATTGTTTAATAATTAAATAACTTTTGTCACATGATTCTCGAGAAGTGGCCTCGATTAATGGCCTTCTAAATGTTTATTATTGTTATTGCCTAATTAACTTATAATTATAGCGTTGTGGTTTTTCGACACACAACATCCCTCCCCCGTTAAAAGAAGAAAACGAAGGTACGAAGTTTTCGTTTGTTTAATGCAGTTTGTCTTAGTAGTAACCTGAGTAGTGCATGTTATAATGATTTACAATTTTACGCATTCCGGGGTTGCGAGAGTCTCGAGTTTCCTTTTTTTTTTTCGCTAGAACAATTACCATTTTTATTAATATGGTTAACACAATAACTACGATAACTACAGAACTAGTGACCATAGGATAAATAAACATTGGCTTTTTGAATTGCACAACATTACTTTCTTTTAATTCCTTATTAATTTCTTTTTTTTCTCTTCCTAAGTCCATGAGTTCCTTAGAGCTCTGGATGATTTTCTTTAATTTTATTGGTCTGATTGCCTCCTCTGGCTTATTTATGACCGTCTCTTTTATTAGAGTTAATTTAAATTTCGGCAAAAAGGCTTGAATGCTAGTGTCGCTTGTTGACGTCCTGATGGTCATGTCCGTCGTAATTATTTTACAATTATTTACTAATGTAATTCTACCTGTGCGTTCAATTTTAATTCGCATATCCCTTTTATTTTTGCACTGTATAATTATTTTCTGTTCTTTATTAGTCGAATACAGCCATGAATTTTCTTTGCTTAGAGCTATCCAAATCGTTTGGTTAGATTTAATATATCTAACGTCGCACGCATTTTCTTTCGCTAGTCCCGCGTACAACTGTACTTCACAGAGTGCTCTCGGATTTATAGAGTATACTGGACTGTCTGGTTTACAAATATACTGATTTACGATTTTTACACACTTACTTAAATTTTCTACATGGTTACATAGGAGGGTAATTCCAGATTAACGGCAATTACATGTTGGTTTATTTTTGTAAAGGTAAATAGTTCGCCATGGTTATGGACAGGTAGAGAAATTATCTTTATTAACTTATACTTAGGATAAGATACAAGCGGAAATCTTAATATAGTGTACACAGTGTCGTTCGCATAATACGCGTTAATAGTGGTCAATTTTTCTAGTAACGGCCATCCATTATTTTTGAGGGCAAAGGGGAAGTGCGTCCCTTAAGGCAAGTATGGCGTTGTCGCTCGCAATTCGCTAAAAATTTGCTCTACCGGAACTAACCTAGGGTGTATAATTCCGTGTGTAGCGTAAGACATGTAGTCATATACGTTCTGTACGTCACGCTGTAAATCGGTTAACATTTTGTTAATAATAGTGCAATATTCGTTTATTTCTTCGCTTTTGATAATTAATAATGTGCCGTTGTAGATACGCTTATCTAAATCGTATAATCTTTCGTTATTCTGTTCGATAGTTTCTTCTAAATCACTAATATGCGCTATTGTAGTATTTAATACTTTTAATTGGTTATGCGTTACGTGCGTAAGCGTCTTCTGGTTACTTTGGGTGTTTACGATAATTCAAATTCGAGTTAGTTTCACTAGGGCCAAAAAATGAGATAGACATAACCATCTAGAACCTTTATGATTCATGACAACTCGACGCTGTCTTGTATTGCTTGAGTTATATTCATTGAATTTATTGAGTTTATTGAGCAAATTTTATTGTAATAGAAAAATGTCCTTTATTATTATTATTAATTATATTATTATTAATTTATTAAAGAGGTATACCAACATACATACCAACATTATTTGTTTCTTTCATAGATTGATTTGCAGTTGACATTTTTCTATTACAATAAAATTTGCTCAATAAACTCAACAAATTCAATGAATTTAACTTAAGCGATACAAGACAGCGTCGAATTGTCATGAATTATAAAGGTTCTAGATGGTTATGTCTATCTCATTTTTCGGTCCTAGTGAAACTAACTCGAACTTGAATTATCGTAAACACCCTTTGTATTAGCATCAGTTGTTCGTTTATTTGTTTTTCATCGTCGGCGTCTATAGTGCCGAATAGCGATTTAACTAGCGAACCTATTCCGTTAATCAGTCCGCGCTTTCTATTTGATGAATCCTTATAGATACTGTTTAATCTGTCTATTAGTGCAGCTAATCTAACTTCATCTTTCTTTATTAAGGGGATCCTAAAAGGGTCTGTATTACCGACCTAACGTGAAACTTAGAAGGATTGTTTTAACTTTTTTTTTACTGTACAGATTGATAAATCCTTCTCTACAATTAAAGTACAAACAGTAAGACACTACGGAAGCAGCAATTTTATATGAAAAAATAAGAAAAACTCAAAAGTTACAGTTTTATTACCGGCTTCTGACGTCAGCTCGTAATAATATTTGCTTAATATAAAAGTTATGTAGTTTGCACATACAAAACAAGCTGCATCCGTAGTAGGGATTACATGAAAGAATAATATGGAGCTTTCAGAAATAAGTTTAGAAGCCTAATGTAAAAAGTATTTAGTTTTAATTATTTAGTATAGATGTGTGTGTGCGGTTCTATATACGTGAGTAAGACGCAGCTGTAGATTAATTGCTGGACATCGAGATAGATAGAGCTGCAATCTGCTGACTTGACAAAGCCAGACAATCGTACTATCTTTGTCTCTGAGAGCTATATATATGTACGCATAAATAATATTTCGCTTTTGTATTTTCGATTTCTCACTGATACATTCATTCTGTTTTTTTCTGACTGCTCGCTCACTACGTATCGTTCAGCTTTATTCTCCACGCATATTTGCTTACATATTTACTCGCGCTTCTCTTTCTCTGTCTCTCTCTCTCTCTCTCTCTCTCTCTCTCTCTCTCTCTCTCTCTCTCTCTCTCTAATAGTTTATTATTATATTTCATCTGTATGGCTTTATTCTATTCTTGTATTATCCCACATAGAAATAAATTTAAATACGCTACATTTTATATAGAATATATGAAATATACAATAAATTACTTTCTCTTTCTATTTTACTATTTTAAATATATTTATGTAATAAAATTTACATATATTTCTGACATTGCAATAAAAATAATAATAATTATGACATAATTATAGCAATGTAAAAAATATATGTACATTTTATTATATTCATTACATTTTATTTGTTTATATTTAGCATAAATATAAAAAATAAAATAGAAAAGATAACTTATTGCATATTTCATGTATGCTATAAAACAAAAGTGCTTATTTTTATGTAGGGAAATAGGAGGAATAAAAACTATATAGATAAAATATAATGATGCAAATAAGAGAGAGAGAGAGAGAGAGAGAAAGAGACAGACAGACAGACAGATAGAAAGAAGTGCGAGTGAACATATTAAATAATGTGTGTTTAACAAATATGTGTGGAGTCTGAAGCTAAGTGATTACAAAAGGATAAAAAAGGAAAGGAATAAAAAATAAATAAATACATATAATTTAAACATATTCTTTTTTAATTTTATTTTATTACATAAGTTTTTTTTTATTATAATCTTATTCTAAAGTATTATGTAACTATTATATAGAATATTTAATATATATTAGTAATATTAATAATAAAAATAAAATTTTTATAAATAATATATATTAAATATTTTATATAATAGTTACATAATACTTTAGAATAAGATTATAATAAAAAAAACTTATGTAATAAAATAAAATAAAATAAATACATATAATTGAAACATTATATGTATTTATTTTATTTTATTTTATTACATAAGTTTTTTTTATTATAATCTTATTCTAAAGTATTATGTAACTATTATATAGAATATTTAATATATATTATTTATAAAAATTTTATTTTTATTAAGGGGTTACACCACTTTAAAACATCAACATCGCCATTTTGTAAAAAAAAAAAAAAATTTTTGTGTATAATAGTAAACTTAAAATAATAAACTTAAAAATTGGCAAAAATGGCGTTGATTTTTAAGTTTAAAGTGGTGTAACTCTTTAATAAGGCCCGTATGATGCGGGCGGCGCAGGAACGTATCCGGATGCGGGAGGTGCGAGAACGTATCCGGATGCGGGAGGTGCGGGCATGTACCCTGGCGGCGGTGCGGGAACGTATCCGGATGCGGGAGGTGCGGGTATGTACCCTGGCGGCGGTGCGGGAACGTATCCCGATGCGGGAGGTGCGGGCATGTACCCTAGCGGCGGCAGGGAAGGAATGTATGCTGTTGGTGCGGGGGGCACGGGCACAAATATCGGTGCAGGAGGCACGGGCACATAGGCCGTGCTTTGATATCCCGTGTATGTTGGTGGCGGTACGCCACGCTTTCGCTGCCGCCGCCTCTCGCGGTTGACCGCCCGCCGCACCGCCTCATTAATGCGCTGAAAAAAGAAATTAAAATATTAAAAACAAAGTATTAGTGTTTTTATATGTATATATTAGAGTGGTTTTTATTAACTTTTGATTAAAATTGTTGTGTGTCGAAAGACCACAACGTAATAATTATAGGTTAATTAGGCAATAACAATAATAAACATTTAGAAGGCCATTAATCGAGGCCACTTCTCGAGAATCCTGTGACAAAAGTTATTTAATTATTAAACAATTAGGCGCTGACGCGAGCACTCGTTCTTAGAAGCCCGAGTGTCACTTGCGTCTAAAGTAGGTTAAACAGATCAGCATTTTGGTAACACAATGGATCGATATAGTTCAAGTCTCATTGTGTTCCGAATACTGATCCGTATAAATTAAGGCGGCACACAAGGCGCCGCGGGTTTTTATCAGCAAAGTTCCGGACGAAGCACGACACGTCGCGTACACGCGTAACCACGGTAGTACGGTCGCCGAATAAGTGAGGTGACAAGTGTAATAAGAAGATACCAAATAAAAGCTATTATATATATATATTCAGAAGTGCTTAATTATTTTACACTCTCCGAGCCAAAGCCCCCTTGACCAGCACGGCGAATCCCGAATCTATACGCAGCGCCTACCGCTACCATAGTAGGCGCAACAAAATTTTGTTTCGAATTCTTTCCACGGTACCTCTCAAAATATTTTTAATCCACAAAAACAATTCCTGCCAAATTTCAGCTCGATTGGACAACAGGAACCAGTGTCTGGTCCGTTAAAAAATTTTTTTTTTGTAATAAACTTTCTATACTATTAACATTGATTTTTAAAGTGTATTTTTTACAAAAATCAGTCTAAAGGACTTTAATTTTTTTTTTTTAACAAGTGTTTTGCTTTTCTGCATCGTTTGAGACCTTATACATTTCATTTTATCAATTAGAAGGAACTGTGTATAAATAATAAAAAAATAAAAATATAGTTATTGCATTTATTCATTGTTTAAACTGAAAAAAATTATCTGTGGGCTAAAAAAATTGTAGTAGTATATTTAGAGCCAAAAGAAGAATAAAAGAACATAATTATTATATAACATTAGTCAGAAAATTTATTTTTATAGACAAAATCTTTAAATTTTTATTCTTCTTTCGGCTCTAAACATACTATTACAACTTTTTTAACCCATACATTATTTTTTCCAGTTTAATCAATGAATAAATGCAATAACTATATTTTTATTTTTTTTATCAATTACACACAATTTCCCCTAATTGATAAAATGAAATGTATAAGGTCTCAAACAATGCAGAAAAGCAAGACACTTGTTAAAAAAAAAGAAAAGTCCTTTAGGCTGATTTTTGTAAAAAATACACTTTAAAAATCAATGTTGATAGTATAGAAAGTTTATTACAAGAAAAAAACATTTAACGAGCCAAGGGCACGGGTTTCCGTTGTCCGATCAAGTTGAAATTTGACAGGAATTATATTTTTGTGCATTGAAAACATTTTGAAAGGTATCGCAGAAAGAATTCCACACTCGGAAAATAAAAATCACCCTAAAATACATGCCTACATATAATATCATTTCTCATTGATATTTCCACTTTAAAAAAAATTACATTGAAACATACATGTGTGTATGCGCTCACATGTATGTTTTAATGTAATTTTTTTTAAAGTGGAAATAATGAGAAATAATATTTCAGCTTTAAAAAAAGATTGCATTATGCACACACACTCACGCGCGCGCGCGCACGCACGCACGCGATGCATACACTCACACCCACACCCAACACGCACACACACACACACACACACACACACACACACACACACACACACACACACACACACACACTCTCTCTCTCTCTCTCTCTCTCTCTCTCTCTCTCTCTCTCTCTCTCTCTCTCTCTCTCTCTCGCTCGCTCACTCACTCGCTCACTCACTCACTCACTCACGCACATGCAACATATTAAATTTTTTAAAATATACTAACTTTTTTCACATTTTGTTCTGCGTTCCTTTGTCCCATCGCTAGCGGCGACGTCGCCGCGGTCTTCGTCGACGGCAGCATCGATGTCGACGGCGGCATCGGTGTCGGTGTCGGTGTCGGCGTAGATGTCGATGTTGATGTCGACGTCGTCATCGGTATCGGCGACCTCATCGTCGTCGGTGTCGGCAGCCTCGTCGTCGTCGTCGCCCTTGTTATCATCCTCGTCGCCGTTTTCAATGGCAAACTGCCTTTGCTTCGTGCTGCAATGAAAATTATATATTATTTTATAATAATATATTTCTAAAAATGTTATTTTGCACTAAAAAAGTCAAAGTACTTACATCTCGGCATTGTTGCCTTCCGCTTTTTTTTAGTTGTTAGATGCTCGCTGCTCGCTGCTCGCTGCTCGCTGCTCGGTCGAAAGACAAATGAGAACTTTCAGACCGAATCTGAGGCCGTGCGCTGTTACCGTGCTCACTAATTTTGTTTGTAAATAATAAACATCACTCGACACTCTATGTATCAGTGTCGAACAAAAATGAGTCAAGAGCAAGCGAGATGATATATTGAAGACTTCCGAAATTTTTTCGCGCGAGGATTTCTTTATCTATCTTACGTATATATCTTACTATAAAAAATAAAATTTTTATATTTCACATTATTAATTGAGGGCCCAGATAAAAAAACTCGCCCAGCGCTCGAAATCCTGTAAAAGTATTGTCCAAACGTCTTACAACACGTACTCTGGGTCACCAATTTTAATAAAAAAATTTTGACGAGTAGTTTTCGTCCAATAAATTTTCTGTGCAAAATCATTTGACGCATTTCTCGGAATTTGCAGAGAAAAAATTTATAAAGTTAAACGCAAATGAATACGCACTATAAATACTCCTACTGTTAAAATTAATTCTAGTAATTTGTAGCAGCTCAACAGGAAACGCCTGGATTATCACGCTGGAGACTCGGGTTCGAGTACCTCACGGATTTTTTTTTCCTTTTTTTATATGAATTGTAGTGTTAAATACATTTTGTAAATACAAACGATATTTTTTTATTTATTGCTATTATTTTTTCATATGTGTAAATCCGAATTATTATAGAAGGAAGACGAAAGAAATAATTTTATAATTTAATTAATTTATATTCAATGATATGATACAATATGCATAGTTTGCATCACGTTTAAAAGAAAGTAGAACTATTTTTCCAAATGTTAATAAAGTATGTTTAAATAATTAATAAAACTAGCAATTAATAATTAATTAAATTATAAAATTATTTCTTTCGTCTTCCTTCAATAATAATTCGGATTTTCACATATTATGAAAAAATAAGAGCAATAAGTAAAAAAATATCGTTTGTATTTACAAAATGTATTTAACACTACAATTCATATAAAAAAAGGAAAAAAAAATCAGTGAGATATCCGAATCCGAATCTCCAGCGTGATAATCCAGACGTTTCCCGTTGAGCTATTACGAACTAAAATTAATTTCAGCAGTAGGAGCATTTACACTGCGCATACATTTGTGTTTAACTTTAAGAATTTTTTTTTCTGTAAATTCTGAGAAGTGCGTCGAATGGCTTCGCACACAAACTTTATTGGTCGAAAACTATTGGTCGTCAAAATTTTTTTATTAAAATCAGTGACCCACAGTACGTAATGTCTCCTTTCAGAGCATGAAAATTTTGAAAGTCGCAAAATTAATTATTTTTAAATATAGGCTTATAGAGAATGACGAGACGGAACTTTTTTCTATTAGCAGTTTTTTTGTTCGATGCTTATTTTTAATAATAAAAATTAAATACTGAAAAATTGTTATCCCCAAATTCAATAAGATTTTAAGATATAAATCGTCGTAACTTAGCCAAATTTTGTTGAAATTGTTTGAAATTCGGTATACGCATGCAGTATAGTCTAGCGATGCCTACAAAACAATAAAGAAGCTGAAAATCGCCTATTGTTTAATAATAATTAATTGCAAATTGAGGCCAGTCGGTACCACGTTTTTTTAGCTTTGCCGACAAAAAGTATTGAGAGAACTTGAAATTTGAAACAACTTCAAGTGAGACATTTGTTCCTCACCATTGAAGGAAGATTTCTGGAAATTTTCAGATTGATTCATTGAAAATTTGCGGAAATATGCATTTTATAAGAAAACATGTGACGCCGCTAATAATAGCTCCGTGAGCGCTGAGCACCATCAGGCAGCGTACTCGCCGTTCGGCTTTCCAGGACTCGATTTTATAATGATATTTTAAAACTTTAACTATTGTTATTTGTTAAATTACTATCGTCCTAGAGACCGCGTCTCTGGAGTGTATGTGAAATATTTCGAAATAATAATAATAAAAGTATTTAATTAAGGAACCGTATAAATAATAGTTCGTCATTTCCATATTTCGTGGTGAGTGGGCAATTGTTCAAATGTATAACCATTAAAAAATCATTATAAAATCGAGTTTTGGAAAGCCGAACAGCGAGTACGCTGCCTGATGGTGTTCAGCGCTCACGGAGCTATAATTAGCGGCGTCACATGTTTTCTTATAAAATGCATATTTCCGCAAATTTTCAATGAATCGATCTGAAAATTTCCAGAAATCTTCCTTCAATAGTGAGGAACAAATGTCTCACTGGAAGTTGTTTCAAATTTCAAGTTCCCTCGATACTTTTTGTCGGCAAAGCTAAAAAAACATGGTACCGACTGGCCTCAATTTGCAATTAATTATTATTAAACAATAGGCGATTTTCAGCTTCTTTATTGTTTTGTAGGCATCGCTAGACTATACTGCATGCGTATACCAAATTTCAAACAATTTCAACAAAATTTGGCTAAGTTACGACGATTTATATCTTAAAATCTTATTAAATTTGGGAATAACAATTTTTCAGTATTTAATTTTTATTATTAAAAATAAGCATCGAACAAAAAAACTGCAAATAGAAAAAAGTTCCGTCTCGTCATTCTCTATAAGCCAATATTTAAAAATAATTAATTTTGTGACTTTCAAAATTTTCATACTCTGAAATTTGGACAATACTTTTACAGGATTTCGAGCGCTGGGAGAGTTCTTTGATCCGGGCCCACAATTTTATCGATTAGAAAATAATTGTAATGGTTTAATAAGATTTTTACAATTATAAAATGACATGAAACATGATATATAAATCGGATAATTTTTAAAATAGCTTTGCTGCGCGGAGCAGAGACAGTGATGCCAGATTCTAGACACAAGAAGCACGAACGGAGGGGTAACCGCACCATGCGCGAGCATGTATATGGATACATGTTCGTGCTTCTTTTTTCTAGTCTAAAAAGTCTAGAATCAGGCATCGTTGACTCAGAGTCGCGCGGTGCTGTACAGGAAAAAAAAAAACAGTGAAAAGAATTGACCGTTACAACGTGTTGAACGTGTTAATTAAAAATTTTATATATTTTTTATTATATATTATTATTTATTATAAATAAATAAGTAAAATAAGTGAAAATGGGGCAAAAGTGCAATGAGAAACATCTGCGTCTTTTTGGTCGTAGACTTAGTTTAAAGGGAAAATGGTTTAAAAGGTCAGTATTTCCATCTCGAATATTATTCGCGCGCGCGCGCGCGCGTGTGTGTGTGTGTGTGTGTGTTTGTATTTGTAGAAGATGAGAATAATTGCAATTTTTGGCTCGATTTTCTAATAGATCTATTAGACCCTCCTTGCCGCTTGCATGCTAGCAACGAGTCGTCAACGTTAACACCGCACGTATCTAAGGCGACTCTGCTTCAAAAACGTCATTATCACAAATGCAATAAGATGATAAATATGAGACAATAGATACATAAAAAAATTTTAAATCATTACTTATTCTTATTGTTAGTCATTCTTCGATAGTGGAATATACCTACTGGGGAAATCATTTAAAAGAACGTCAATGATAGTAACAGGTGATGTGGAAATCTATTGTTATATTTATGATCTCATTGCATTTGTCATATGGATATTCATGAAGTTGGGTATCGTGTACCTTACTTTCGCACGTGTTAACGCGTTTGGCGACTTGTTGCTAGCATGCGAGCGGCAAGGAGGATCTAATAGATCTATCAGAAAATCGAGCCAAAAGTTGCAATTATTCTCATCTACAAACACACACACACACACACACACACACACACGCGCGCGCGCGCGCGCACACACACACACACACACACGCACGCACGCACGCACGCACGCACGCGCACACACACACACACACACACACACACACTGTATATGAAATTTATTAATTTATTTATATATTCTTGAAAAAAGTAAAACCTATATAATGTAAGAAAGTAGTCCTTTGCTTTTTTTTTTATAATTTAAAATTGTTCATTTACATACTTTCTTAATAGTAATTAGCGCTGTTTTTTTTTTTCAAAAATTTACAATACGTACTAACTTTTTACAAAATAGTAGTTAGTGCCAGAGGCGGTTTATTCGTGTGCTGGCTGAATATTTTATACCAGAGGCGATTTATTCGTGTGCTGGTTTTTTCAAAAATTGAATAGTAGTTAGTGCCAGAGGCGGTTTATTCGTGTGCTGGCTGAATATTTTATACCAGAGGCGATCTATTCGTGTGCTGGTTTTTTTTTAATTTGTAACCACATGCGCTTTAAGTAGGTAATTAATATTTCGAGGCATTTATGTTGTTAAAACATTAATTTTTTTTTACCAAATACTTAATTTCTAGTAATAAAAATTTATAAACAAAGGACTACATATTTTTTAAAGGTTTTACTTTTTTCAAGATTATGTGAAATGATTTAATAAATGTCATTTATAACAAGACTTTACAAAATAATAATCCATTTATTTTTATTTGCAGGCGACAATTAAAATTAAAGATGCTTCAAACCCAAGAGATAGTTGATTCCGAGAGCATAAAGTTTACCACAAGTACTAGCGACGAATCCATCGAGAAATCTGTGGTATCCCTACCCGACACGATGGATTCGGAAGCTAGTACTCAAGTAATGCAATGCCTGGAATCAACATCTCATACAGGTATGTCTTATTTAAGTATTAATGATAACGATACTCTTGTTATCGAAAAAAATGCCCCTCTAGACACTTCTTGTATACAAGAAAGTTTGCCTGAGGGCCGTCGCATTGTCGACATTGCTTTTATGTGGAATGAAATCCACAGAACATTTGATAATCATGCGCAAGAAATAGAGTGCCAGTTTAGAGATTGGAAACTCATAAATTCTCGTCGCAATGGATTAATGACACAGTTGTTTTTCCAATGTCAAATGTGCAATTATAAAGCCAGTATCTGGTCAGAACCCACAGAACCAGAAACATTGGACATTAATACAGCTGTTGTAGCAGGAACTGTTACAACGGTAATTGGTTATGCGCAGCTCGAAGAGCTATGTGCAGCCATAAATGTTCATTGTATGTCTGAGCCTACTTATATCAAATACAGGGAGAATTTAGTTGATGATTTCAACCAAACAGCCATGGAAAATATGAAAATGGCTGGCGAAGTTAAAAAGCAACTCGCTCTCGAGAGAAACGATGTTATAAATGGCATTCCATACATAACCGTTGTAGCAGATGGTAGTTGGATGAAGAGATCGTATGGCAATGCTTACAATTCTCTTTCGGGTATTGGAGCCATAATTGGTTACCATACAAGAAAGATTCTCTTCGTCGGTGTCCGTAATAAATTTTGCGCAGTATGTGATATGGCAGAGCGAAATGGTGTCGAATCAAAAGCTCATAAATGCTATAAAAATTTTAATCGGAATGCAAGCTCCACAAGCATGGAGAGCGATATCATCGTAGAAGGTTTTAAATGTAGCCTCGAAATGCATGGACTGATTTATAAAACGGTTATTGCCGATGGTGACAGTAGCGTGTATTAGTCCATTCTTGATAACAGACCATACTGTGAACAAAAGGTGACAGTAAAAAAAATAGAATGCAAGAATCACTTGCTTCGCAATCTGTGCAAAAAGCTGAAAGCTGTAGCAGAGACGACTCAGCCAAAAACAAATAGACGTGGCTTTGTAGAGTTGCGAAATGTTGTAAAAAACAACATTTTAAATATTCGAAAAGAAATAGAAAAGGTAGCCGCTCTGCAAAGAGAAAAAGAACAAACACCTCAACATTGTAAGGCTATGAAATTACGAAATGATATATTGAACATTCCTAGCCATGTTTTTGGCCAACATAAGCGATGCGAAGCACGCGGTCGTATGTGCAAAGAGAATGGTAATGAAACAAAAAGAAATTATGTACCATCTCTGAAATTATACGGTCTATATCAAAGAGTAGAAAGTGCTATAATATATTTGAGCGGTTATTCCGACAGCTTGTTACTGAATTTTACAAATAATCCTGCAGAATCGTTCAACTCGATAATCTGCAAAGAAATTGGCGGGAAACGCATTAATTTTGGTAAACGAGGCTCTTACAACGCTAGAGTAGCAGGAGCAGTTGTGCAATACAATACGCAACAAGTTCTTACACAATTGCATGAAAACATGTGTAAGACTGTTCCGCCTATTATCGAGAATCTGAAAAAGCGACGACAAATAAAAGTTGCGAAAACCAGAGAATCTCGTGAAGCACAGGGAAGACAAAAAATATTTAAACAAGAGCTAGGAACAGATCGTTAATACGGTCCGAAATCGCAAAAACCGGATCTTCCATCCGAAATATTCGAGCAACTTCGGCAATACCATTCAGAAAAGTTGTCCGAGAATGCGAAAAACTGGCAGAAAATTGAACTCGAGACGAGAAATCAAAGTGAATCGGAATTATGGTTATCATTGAGACGAGAAATGTTGACGGCATCCAATTTTGGAATCGTATGTCGTATGAGACCGACTATGTCTTGCGCAGCAACAGTAAAAGCCATTTTATATCCTCCATTTATTGATACCGGAGCGATGACGTATGGTCGCAAAAAAGAAGATGTAGCAAGAAAAGAATTGGCCATAAAATTAGAAAAAAAAAATAAAACGTTGCGGATTATTCATCGACATTGAAAATCTATGCTTAGGTGCTTCCCCTGACGGACTCATTGACGAAAATGGTCTGGTAGAAATCAAATGTCCTCTATCGGCTGAAAATTTAACAATGGAAAAAGCCATTGAGACATTGCCTTCTTTAAAAGGCATTTTTGATAAAAAAGACCCGAACAAAATGAATCGGAATCACCGATATTATTATCAAGTTCAGGGTCAATTAAATATAACAGGGCGAGAATATTGTATTTTTGCTATTTGGACTCCAAAAAGCATGAAAATATTGCGCATTGATATTGACAAAATGTTTTGGAGAAATCAAATGCTGCCTTTCTTAATACGCTTCTATAATAAATGCATGCTTCCAGAAATCTTGGATAGTCGACATAATAGGCATATGCCAATTAGAAATCCAAGATACATTATAGAAGCTCAAGAAGAAGCAGCAAAAAAAATACGTGGTCGAACAAATACTCGACGAAATATAACAGAAAGCGAAAATGGCATGGAAGAAAACAAACGATTCAAACCGAACATTTCATCAATGAAAGTAGCAATGACTGCTCCTGCTACCACTATTCTAAATAAAGAACAAGATGATGATTGCGTTATTATAAGTTACTCAAGTAAAAGAGATATATCTAAAGACGATATGGTTAGACATAAAAAACTTTTAGATGAAACGTTTACTTTTGTCTCTTTTATAAAAAAAAACGTTACCTGTAACAAGTCAACTGAATGACGAATCGTTGGATCTATTTTTGCGCATTATATGAGAAACTTCCTGTTTCGAAACACAGAGTGTGTTATATTTAGAATACCCTCACATGATTGTAGCCAGTCATAGTGACAAAAGCTTACAAATAATTGGAGGCAATTGTAGTAATCATTGGAGATGTATTTTCTTTGATGGCACTAAACTTCATATGTACGATAGTCTACCCGGCTGTACATACGATAAATTGGTAGTTAAAGAGAAAAATTACATACATTTTCGTTATCCAGCAGTAAACTCTAATGACATAATTTTTGAAAGGGTTCAAATACAACCTGATGGCATAAGTTGTGGAATTTATGCTGCCGCTTTCGCCACGACTATAGCCTTAGGAGGCAATCCTTGCGAAGAAAAATACTCCAAGGATGTAAAGCGCATGAGAGAACATTTCTGTAAAATAATAGAAAGCAATAAACTGTTGCCCTTTCCAAAGTGATCAAAATATTTATCCTGATACTCGTCAGAATATTGATCAGGAAAAAAAATGCCTCAATATCGCTTACAAATTATAATCAGAGAGACAAAATAAATAAATAAAACATTTTGGTTGCGTCTCACGGGAATGGGCAATGGAGAGGCCCATTTTTTATTTTCAATATTCAGAATATTTTCATTATTCTGTTACGATTGAGGTAAATACGTAATGTATTGTAAATGTTTGTAAATTTATATAACAATTATAGAAACATTTACATATACGAATAAAATATATATATATATATATATATATATATATATGTATGTCAATCAGCTATTTTACCGACACCAAAAACTTCCATATATTATTGTATACATTAGAGTACATTGATCGTCTGACGTATACATCAACAATAGTTTTAAGACACAACATGCTAGAAAGTATGTATGAAGAATTAACTATAGACTATTTTGACAACAGTACAAAATTATGTACTATGATATATTATTTGTTTAGTACGGCGACATTGTTATTTTATACGAAATTATTTTATCGGTTATTTTGACGACAATTCTATATATTTAATTTTTTAATGTATTAAATAATAAATATGTGAGCTCAGGATATCTGTCATATATGCAATGTAGAAAAACGCAATGTTAAAGTAGCTTTATTATTTATATATAAGTTTTGTACTTTTGCGTTTTTTGTACGGTATGCTTTTGGTAAACAATTAATCATTGTACTGAATTTTGTCAAAAAATCTTTCACAACGTCGTGACATACATGAAGTTTTACTTGCAAGAAGATACAGAATTATTAATTGTTTACAGACGGAATAGCACACGAAAAACAGAAATACATATTTATATAAATAATAAAGATATTTCACATTGCGTTTCTCTATATTGTATACTACATGTCAGATATCCTAACCTCACGCATATCACTGTGTTTTCTATTATGGCGATTTATTATCAAGCATATCTATAAGTTCCCTGAATTTTGTTCCTTCGATAAAATGACATTGAGTAAATACTTTCGTGTTGACATAAAGGAGCTTGATTTTAGCAAAATGGAGCAAGTTTTTAGGTGTATGTAATTAGATACGTTATAATTACCAGCAAGTACATTTTTGTGATAAGATTTATAATCCAAGAATACGTAAAGTATATGCAACATATGCTTAAGAGTATTTCAGCAATTAACCAATTTCTTTTTTTTCAGTGATGAGATCTTTATAGCTTTGCTAGAAATAATGCATTTCTGTGTCTATGCAACATGTATTAGTGCTGGAAAACTTGCTGCGCTGCCTATGCAACTGCAATATAAGATCGTATTTTTCAAAATTGTGTTTTCTGATTATTCACTGAACCTAAAGAAATACTGAATGCCGATTATGACAATTATTCTGGTAAGATTGCTGTACGAATGAGATCTTGTTGCGTTACATATTTGTATTATATGTTGTTTATTTTACTTTTAAGGAGGTGAAAGTAATATTGTTGTGCTTTGTAAGTGGATCCATAAGTCTTCCAAATCTTGTTCTTCCGAAGAAGTGAGATTGAATAAGTATCTCTTTGTGTTAACTTAAAGGAACATGGTTATTTTAATAACACGAAACAAGTTCTTAAGTGTACGTCATAAAGTACATTATAATTAGAAGCAAGTGTTTTTTTTATTGTTAAATTGTTTATAATAAACAAGTATATATAGAATATACACAACATATATGCCTAATAATATTCCAATCATTAATCAATCTTTTTTATTTTCAGTGTTGAGATCTCTACAGTTTTCTCAAAATAATGCATTTGTGTAATTATTTATGCAACACATACTAATATACTAAGAAGATTACGCAAATACAATATAAGATAGAGGAAAAGTTTTCGATGTATTTTTTGCATGGCCCATGAATGTAACCAAATCAGCAACATCGTTATCAGTGGAAACTAATTTAATAACAATAAGTTGCCACGCGTTTCCGTAACCGTGTAAATTTGCTGCGTAAAATTGATTAATTTCCATTGTATTCCTTTGCAAATTTGCTCAATTAAAATACAGGCTTTTTATCTTTTTGTTACAACTACGTAATTCAAAGACGTACAGGTTTTTTTGTGGCACTATGGCTTTTCTACAAAATTGTAAAATTATATTAATACATTTAAGCAGTTTATTTGTCAATAACATAGGAACGGTACATTCAATTATATGCAAAAAACAAGAGTACAAAATAATACATAAATAATAATTATGTTTCAAAATTTCGACCATCTCTCTTTCTCTCTCTCTCTCTCTCTCTCTCTCTCTCTCTCTCTCTCTCTCTACCTTTGTCTTTCATTTAGGGCCACTTTTTCCAACGTCGGTTAACTTTAACCGACTGGTAACTTTTCAGAATAGCCAACTTAAAACTCGAAACTTGTATATACATATACATATACAAGTTTCGAGTTTTCAGTTGGCTATTCTGAAAAGTTACCAGTCGGTTAAAGTTAACCAACGTTGGAAAAAGTGGCCCTTACTCTTACACGCAGTCCGGCCAAGTCTACAATTGATGTCGTAAGCTTTAAGTCGACAGAAACTGACCAATCACAGACGAATGAGTAGAGAATAATCTGTGATGATTCGTCAACTTCTTATAGCTTAAGGATTACTATACCTATTGTATGTCCGATCTCTTCGTAACAGATTTCATAATTTCGTATAATATCACTGCCGTGTAACAAATTATTATTTCTTTTACAGAAAAAGATAAAATTAAAATTATCCAGAAAAGCGAAATGATCTTAACAATGACCCGATAATTAATTAATCTCTTTTGTTTACAGACATAAAACTTTCATATTATTGTGATTGCATAAGATGAACCAGTAAAAATTAACTATTTATTAACTATGGCTGCGTTCCGAAATTCACTGCCAGTACTGATAATATACAGTTCACGTGACGTTTATTGTAGATTTTCAGTACTGGCAGTGAATTTCGGAATGCAGCCATAGTTAATAAATAGTTAATTTTTACTGGTTTATCTTATGCAATCACAATGATATAAAAGTTTTATGTCTGTCAATAAAAGAGATTAAATAATTATCGGGACATTGTTAAGATAATTTCGCTCTTCTGGATAATTTTTATTTAAATCTTTTTCTGTAAAAGAAATAATAATTTGTTACACGGCAGTGATATACAAAATTATGAAATCTGTTACAAAGAGATCGGATGTACAATAGGTATAGTAATCCTTAAACCGTAAGAAATTGACGAATCATCACAGACTATTCTCTACTCATTCGTCTGTGATTGGTCAATTTTTGTCGACTTAAAGCTTACGACATCAATTGTAGACTTGGCCGGACTGCATGCAAGAGTAAATGGAAGATAGAGGGAATTTAACATATGTTTGTTTTTTCTTTCCAAATAAATCATTTCACATATTATGTATGGTTTTTCATTAGTTATGTTTTGCACTATTTCTTTTAAGATTTCTTTTGAGATTGTTTTATTATCTGTGAAAGTAAAATAAGATGAATTTGTTTTAATGTTTTTAAAACTTTCCAGTTGAATTATGTATTATGTAGTGAGTACATGCAGCGAACACTAATTAACAATAACATAACATCAATGTTATAACTTTCCACACAATAATATATTAGTAACGTACAAAACATATTATATTGCAGTAATGTTGAGTGGGAAATTATAATATTGATGTTATGTTATTGTTTGTTAGTGTTTGCTGAGTATATGCAACTTATTACAATAACGTAAGAGCCAAAAATGGAAAATATGATCCTTACCATTTCTTGCTAAAACATTTGCTGAGTATTTACGTCTATCACTATATAACGCTTTAGTAATATCTTTTTTAACAATAATTGTGTTTGACTCACACACATAACAAATTTTTTGATAATATTCAATAAAATATTATTAAAAAATTTGACTACAGCGTGCATTTTCATCAATTTTTATTCAGATTAATTGTAATAGAGGAGATTATCAAGATTAATATAGATTTCTCTCATACACAGCGTACGCATGCTCGCTCACGCACGCACGTCCATGTACGAACACATACGAACATGCACGAACAGACACGGACACGTATGAGTACGTTCCCTTAAATTTAAACGCAAATAACTACGACTGAGATTGAAAAATACCGGACATATAAGTAGTTAATAAATAGTTAATTTTTACTGCTTCATCTTATGCAGTCACAATAATATGAAAGTTTTATGTCTGAAAATAAAAAAAGATTATTTAATTGTCGGGATTGTTAAGATTATTTCGCTTTTCTGGATAAGTTTAATTTTAATTTTTTTCTGTAAAAGAAATAATAATTTGTTACACGGCAGTGATATTATACGAAATTATAAAATCTGTTACAAAGAGATCGGATGTACAATAGGTATAGTAATCTTTAAACAGTAAAAAGTTGACGAATTATCACAGATTATTCTCTACCCATTCGTTTGTGATTGGTCAGTTTTTGTCGACTTAAAGCTTATGACATCAATTGTAGATTTGGCCGGACTGCGTGCAAGAGTAAATGAAAGATAGAAAGAGTTTAACATTAGTTCGTTTTTATTTTTTAAATAAATCCTTTCACATATGATGTATGGTTTTTTAGTATTTATGTTTTGTACTATTTCTTTTATAATCTACAGTTTACGTTACGTATATTGTAGATTTTCAGTACTGACAGTGAATTTCGGAACACAGCCTATTTATATGTCCGGTATTTTTTAATCTCAGTCGTAGTTATTTGCATTTAAATTAAAGGAAACGTACTCATGTGTATCCGTGCCTTTTCGTGCATGTCCTATGTGTTTGTACATGTACGTGCATGCATGAGCGAGCACGCGTACGCTCGTGACTGTGTCTGAGAGAAGTCTATTTTAATCCTAATAACCTCCTCTATCAAAATTAAGTTGAATAAAAATTCATTAAACTGTACGCTTTAGTCAAATTTTTTGATAATATTCATTATGTGTGTAAGTCAAACACAATCGTTGTTAAAATGATACTACTAAAGCGTTATATAGTGATAGACGTAGATACTCAGCAAACGTTTTAGCAAGAAATGATAAGGATCATATTTTCCATTTTTGGCTCTTACGTTATTATAATAAGTTGCATATACTCAGCAAACACTAACAAACAATAGCACAACAATATTATAATTTCTCACTCAACGTTACTAAAATATAATATATTTTGTACATAACTATTATATTATTGTGTGGAAAGTTATAACATTGATGTTATGTTATTGTTTGTTAGTGTTTGCTGCATACACTCATTACATAATACATAATTCAACTGGAAAGTTCTAAAAACATTAAAACAAATTCATCTTATTTTACTTTCACAGATAATAAAACAACCTTAAAAGAAATAGTGCAAAACATAAATGATGAAAAACCACACATCATATGTGAAAGGATTTATTTGGAAAATAAAAACAAACTAATTAAATCTCTGGAAAACGATGTTCAAACAAACGTTCAAATACATTTAGGTAAGATCTTTTAATATTGTTAAGTTTTTTATGACTGTTATTTTACTATAAGCATTTGATAATATGTAGTCTTGTTTTTTACTTTTATATTAGATATTAATACAAAGGTAGGATCTGTCGATGAAAATACATACACAGAGACGGCTGCACAAAACGAAGGCTGTGAATCGTTTGAAAACGAAGACACTCGAATGCGATTAGGTGAGTTTCTTTAAAATTGGCAAATTTCATGATTGTTATTTTATCATAAGTCTTTGATTATAGTGTAATCTATAAAATATCAGTTTGTATTGCTGCTGATTTATAATAATTATTGCGTAATTACATAGTTTTTAATTTTATGTCGATATTAAGTAGCTTTATTAGAACGACAAACTTTGTCAATGAGAATGAAAACAACGGAGAGGCAAATACGCAAAGCAATGACTATAATTTTTTGGAAAATTCTGAAGTTCTAATAACTTTAGGTAAGTTTTTTAACATTAAGTAATACTTCCGTCTCTTATCTCTTATTTTTTATATGAAACAGATTCATTATTGAAATTTGCGTATGGCACTTAATATTTAGTAGTTTGTGTAACTGTACAGTATAGTATACAGTATAGTATACAGTATAGTTACAGTATAGTTACAGTATACAGAGTTTCTAATTTTAAATAATACAACTGAATATCTCAAAAAACTTTGGAAATATAAAAAGATGTTTTAAATAAGATTTGTATAATTTCGAGAGAATCAAGGAATAATGATATGTAGGTAGTTTATCTTCGATTGATGTAGAAAAGTTCTGTGAAAAGGTAATTTTTTAAATAAAATCACATTTCTTTAAATATTGATTCCAATTCCCGAGAAGTCAGTTATGTGAATTAAAATTGAACATCTTATACATATATACATATATGGAGAATGTATTATTTCCTATATCGTAATATTTATTTCAATCGTATTTGTAAGTTTTATTGCTATTTTCAGATATGTTTTATGATGTCACATCTACCAATTTTGATCATTGTGTGAAGAAATTAAATTTCAGCGATTGTATGTAAACTGTTCGATTGTAATTACCGTACGAGAAACATTTGAAAGATACGATACGTTTATTTGTAAAGAAAGAATGAAACGTTTGACAATCGTTACTGTTAAAATATTGCGTAGATTTTTCAGTGTATTTATTAATCATTTGATTAATCAATTAATCAATCAATTAATCAAGTTTATACGTTTGTAATAATCTTTGAGGATATCAAGCGTAAATTGTTTTTGCTTGTTTATTTTACATTTACAGTTTATAATTTAATCTGAAGCGCTTCAAAATTCAATACAACCGTTCGTTATAATAATGATCTTATTGAAAATACATATAAATATAATTTACAAATTTACAAACGTTTCGATCTATATCTGATCATCTTTAATGAAATTTAATGCTGTCGTTGTCTACTGGTGTCAAAAAACTCTTAGAACTCTTAAAAATGATTTCCTTTCCAAATATTCCTCGTATGCTTATTGATTCGTACAGTTTTTCGATTTAGTAATAAATTATATTTCTGTTTACAATATTTGACAGATGCAGCAGATGTATGCATACCTACCATTATTCAAAATACGACAACGTGCAATAAAGAAAATACGAGTATAACGTGCAATAAAGAAAATACGAGTATAACATGCAATGAAGAAAATACGAGTATAACGTGCAATAAAGAAAATACGAGTATAACGTGCAATAAAGAAAATACGAGTACAACGTGTAATAAAGAGAACATTAATCCAGTACCACTTTCAGTGCTATCTCCAATATCATCCCCAGTACCTGCATTGCATGGTATGTATATTTATGTTTTTTTTTAAAATTATTTTTGTATATTAGATACTTTTGTATATTAGTTTTTATTAGATAAATTATATTGTCTAATTTGCACCCGAGAAAAAATGGTATAATATGGTCAGATATAAATATATATAATTGATTATAAAAAGATCTGATAACATATATAATTTTATATGATCATATATAATCATCAATAATTTTAATATCGCCCATGCAATGTCCATCATAGTGACCGTTCTGAAACTAAGTTTACGAATAATTTATATAAAAGTCATTTAATACGTAATGTAATAAAATATCTTTAAAAGTTTTAAAATTCTGTCTGTCATATGATACACATGTTAAGTTAACAATGGAAAACTTATCGTATGCAGACGTCCTAACGAAAAATATTACGTGGTTTTAATAAAAATAGATACAGGTATCTTAGAGCTTGTATTTTAATGCGCAAATTCACACGAGAATGCGATGCAATTGAATCATCAAGTTTACGCGGTACGATTTTACGGAAACACGTGGCAACTTATTGCATACAATTAAATCTCTCTGATATCGATGTTTCTGATTTGGCTACATTCATGGGACATGCAGAAAAAATACATCGAGAACATTATAGACAACCCTTGGCAAGCAGAGATATTCTTAAAATATCACAATATTTAGAGGCGGTCCAAGGTAATGCACAAGATTTGAATGAATCTTCATCAGACAGCGAACACGAAGAAGATGAAGAAAATGAAAAAGTAGAAGATGACAATAATAATAATAACGACAACAATAATACATCGACGATGTATATGGACAAAGAGAATTTATCTTTAAGTAATTATATTAGAGCTAATTTTCCATTTTTGCCTAACTGAAAATATACTAGAGAAGAACTAAAGATGTTACATAATATTTTTCACATTATCGAAAAATGACAATATTTAATTTTCTAGTTACGCACGGTTTGATCTCGAAAAAGAAACATTCCATGTAATAACTGTGTGCTAATGATTTCTTGCTTACTAAATACATTGTTTGCTGGAAGATTTCAAAACTATAAGAATATTATAAAAATATTATTCGTAACAAGTTCAATTTTTCACCTTGCGCATGTTTATTTAAAACTCATTTTTAATTGCGACAAAATATTTATTTCAGACGTACCCTCACATAATACATCTATTGATGGCATAATAATTGAGAATGAGATACAGAAAAATAATAAACGGAAAAGATCCAGTAAGTATTTTACTTCGATTAAAATTTATATTTTGGTTGTGCGCATTATTATTATTTATCAATTTGTTTAATTTATATCTATTTTTATGATTTATCATCTATCAATTTCAATATGTATATACATTACTTTAATATATATGGTCTTCCTTCTAGCATCTCCTTATGGCAAAACCAAGAGGACGCGCTGGACAGAAAAAGAAAAAGAAACAGTCCTTCAAGCATTTGCTATACATATGGGCAATTTAACGCTACCGTCTTTACAAGAAATTCAAGAAATAAAGAAAAAGTACAAATGTTTATCTCACCGAACATCGCCGCAAATAAAAACATGGATACACAATAAGCAAAAAACACTACGGCAATCTACATATGAGTGATGTCATTATGGTAATTGCAACTGCTTTAATTGTTGTTTACTACAAGATATTAATTTTTATGAAAAATGTTTAGTTTTTTTATTATGTAATTAATTCAAACATGCCTTCAAATTGATAATTTTCATGTATTCTTTCAGGATGTCATGGATGTCACAACAAAACGATGACTGAAAATTAATTAGTAGTACTGCAAACAGGCGCCGCGGAACTGGGGGGGGGGGGGCAGAGGGGGTGACCGCACACCCAGAGATAATTCAGGGGGGGAGGGGCGTAGCCCCCCTGAAATTTTTCTGTTTTCTTCAAGTATTTTATGACCAAAAATATTGAGTATCAAATATTTACATCAAAGATGAACAAATGGGTTATTTTTTTCTTTTTTTCTTCTTTTTTCTTGCTTTTTTTTTTTACTATTTACTCATTCAATTGAAATACACTATATAACGAAGAAAATTAAGCGCATTAAATTAATTAGAACAAAATATTTTTTGTACATTTATACTACCCACTAAGTGGCCTATTATTTGGTGTTTGAATGGAGTTACATATATATACATATATTTATTATGAATATATTATGTATCCCCTTTATAAATTTTGCCCCCTCAGATAAAAAATACTTCCGCGGTGCCTGACTGCAAGCAAAAAAATCATCTTTTAATTTTACATTGTATTTTTATTCAGTCAATGCATTTTGAAACATTATTTTCATTTTAGAATACTACTATATTAATGTAATACAATATTATATGTAATTAATAATTATACTGCACCTTTTGGCAAATAAAACTTTGGTATTGCTAAAATAACCAAATTCCTTCCAGTTAGCATAAAAGTACGCTTACTCAATCACATCATTCACTTCGTCGGAAAATTATAAGATTGGAATAGAGTGAGAAAAGGGGGGGGGGGGAAGGGGGAGGGAGGGAGAGACTCTCTTACATATAGTATTGACTTTTTAGTATCAAACATATCGATATATTATGTGTATTTAATAAGATACATTATATTATAATTTGGAGCAAGCATTTTTTATACTTTTTATAATGATTATAATACAAGAAGTATACAAACGCAACGTAAGTCTGACAATTTTCCAATTATTATTCAATTTCTTTTACCTTTAGTGAGATCTTAGATTTAAAATCTGTATTAAATATATATAATGTTATATTTTATCATAAGTATAAGATTATAATGCAGTATTGCTTTTTATTTTTATATTAGGTATTAATACAAGGTAGGATCTGTCGATGAAAATACACATAAAGAGACAGCAGCACAAAACAAAGCTATATATATATCTTTTGGAAACGAAGACACTTGAATACAATTAGGCGAGTTTCTTTAAAATTGAAAATTATGGTTACTATTTTATCGTAAGTATTTAATAATAATATGTTCTTGCTCTTTACTTTTATAAATAAAAGAGATTAATTAATGATTGAAACACAATTAGGCATATATGTTGCGTATACTCTATATATACTGTTGTATTAAAAACAATTATTGTTTAATACTGTTGTATTAAAAACACTAAATAAAACACTTGCTTTTAATTATAATGTATCTTATTATATACACAAAAGAAATTGTTTCATGTTACTAAAATAACCATGTTCCTTTAAGCATAAAAGGATGCTTATACAATCACACTTCTTCGAAAGAACAAGACTTGCAAGACTTACAGATCCGCTTACAAAGCACAAGAATATCACTTGAACCTCCTTACATTAAAAATAATCAAAATATAACATAAATATGCAGCGCAATATTAAGATCTCATTCGTACCGCAATCTTATCAGAATAAATGTCATTATCAGCATTCAGTCTTGCTTTACGTGGAATAAATAGTCAGAAAACATTGTAGCGTATGTTTCTAACACTAGTATATGTTGCATAGGAAAAAATTGCATTATTTCCAGCAAAACTACAGATTTCACCACTGAAAATAAAAGAGATTGATAAATGACTGAAATACGATGAAGCATATGTGTTACATATACTTTATATATGTATACTTGTATTATAAACAATTAAACAAAAAAAACACTTGCTTCTAATTATAATGTAACTTATTACATTCACTTAAGTACTTACCCTGTGTTGCTAAATTAATCATAGTTACGTACAAAACATATTATATTGCAGTAACGTTGAGTGGGAATGTATAATATTGATGTTACGTTATTGTTTGTTAGTGTTTGCTGAGTACGTGCAAGTTATTATATTACAATAACGTAAGAGCCAAAAATGGAAAATATAATACCACTTCTTGCTAAAATGTTTGCTGGGTATCTACGTCTATCACTATATAACGCTTTGGTAGTATCTTTTTTAACAATGGTTGTGTTTAACTCACACACATAATGAATATTATCAACAAATTTGACTAAAGCGTACATTTTTATCAACTTTTATTTGAATTAAATTTGATAGAAAAGATTATCAGGTTTAATACAGATTTTTTGTATATATAAGTAGTTTTCCACCAAGAGACACAAGCGACACAAAAGTATTATTCTCTCTGTTGCTCATTGAATATCGAACAAAGACAGAATGATACTTGTGTCGATTTGTCTCAACTTGTGTCCTTTGCTGGAAAACAACCATAGTCATTAGCGTACATGTACGAACACGTAGGAACATGCACGAACAGGCGCGGACACGCATGAGTACGTTTTTTTTAATGTAATGCAAACAACTATGATTGAAATTGAAAAACACCGAACATATAAATGGTTAATAAATAGTTAATTTTTACTAGTTCATCTTACGCAATCACAATGATATAAAAAATTTATGTCTGTAAATAAAAGAGATTAATTATTTATCGGGACATTATTAAGATTATTTCATTTTTCTGTATAATTTACATTTAAACTTTTTTCTGTGAAGGAAATAATAATTTGTTACACGGCAGTAATATTATACAAAATTATGAAATCTGTTACGAAGAGATTGGATGTACAATAGGTATATTAATCCTTAAGCTGTAAGAAGTTGACGAATCATCACAGACTATTCTCTACTCATTCCTCTGTGATTGGTCAGTTTCTGTCGACTTAAAGCTTATGACATCAATTGTAGACTTGGCCGGACTGCATGCAAGAGTAAATGGAAGATAGAGGGAATTTAAATTAGTTTGTTTTTATTTTCCAAATAAATCCTTTCACATATGATGTATGGTTTTTCATTATTTATGTTCGTGCACTACTTTTTTTAAGATTTTTTTCAAGATTGTTTTATTATCTGTGAAAGTAAAATTAGATGAAATTGTTTTAATGTTTCTAAAACTTTCCAGTTGAATTATGTATTATGTAATGAGTATATGCAGCGAACACTAACTAACAATAACATAACATCAATATTACAACTTTCCACACAATAATATAATAGTTACGTACAAAACATATTATATTGCAGTAATGTTGAGTACGAAATTATAATATTGATGTTATGTTATTGTTTGTTAGTGTTTGCTGAGTATAAGCAAGTTATTACATTACAATAACGTAAGAGCCAAAAATGGAAAATATGATCCTTACCATTTCTTGCTAAAACTAAGGCACTAGATATGTAGGTATTCTCATCCGCCATTTTGGTTCCTACTAGATGGAGAATTATAGCGTATATAGTATAGTATAGCGTACATGTGTAACACGTCAATTATTAAAAATGATTCAGGACTTTTTTCGACTCATTTTTTGGCAAGGAATAACGCTATGTACTTAGTGGGCAGTCTTTAAGTGTCACCCTGTATACGCTATAATTTTCCATCTAATAGGAACCAAAATGGCGGATGAGAATACCTACATATCTAGTGCCTTACTAAAACGTTCGCTGGGTATCTACGTCTATCACTATATAACGCTTTGGTAATATCTTTTTTAACAATGATTGTGTTTGACTCACACACATAACAAATTTTTTGATAATATTCAATAAAGTATTATTAAAAAATTTGACTAAAGCGTACATTTTTATCAATTTTTATTCAGATTAATTTTAATAGAGAAGGTTATCAAGATTAATATAGATTTCTCTCATATACAGTCATGAGCGTACGCATGCTCGCTCATGCATGCACGTCCATGTACGAACACATACGAACATGCACGAACAGACGCGGATATGCATGAGTACGTTTCCTTAAATTTAAACGCAAATAACCACGACTGAGATTGAAAAATACCGGACATATAAATAGTTAATAAATAGTTAATTTTTACAGGTTCATTTTATGCAATCACAATAATATGAAAGTTTTATGTCTGTAAACAAAAGAGATTAATTAATTATCGGAACATTCCCGTCGAAATTTAGCACCTATATTGAACCTTAATCTTTTATTTTGAGGTAGGCATAAGAGAGTCAAAGTAGATGTTATGCATTGTATCGTATGTATATAATAGCACCTACTTTGGCGCTACAATATGTCCGAAATTTCCTTTTTTCCTGCTAAAGCTTCAAAGTAGGGTTTAGTTAATGGCCGGTTTATGCTTCGGTCTTAATCTTAATCTTAAGAGTTGATAACGTAGAATGCCATAAGGGCGTTTATACTTCCCTAGTCTTAATCTTAGTCTTAATCTTAATCTTGGAAAGATCCCATCTTTTAACTTTAGTCCCTAATGTCCTAAGGCCGGGCCAATGAGGTAAGTCTGACGTCCGACGCAGCACGAAACCGCGCGAAATAATGGTTTTCGATCCGTGTATATTTAAAAAATTGTTCCTGATCGTATTCAATATTCAGCATATCTTTCATTAAAGAAAAGAAATGACCAGTTTCGTGTCTTTTTCGATTCAGTGGCCGAACAGCGTATCTCCGTGGTTTTCTTTTATTTTTTTTTTAATTTCTTAATAATACACATGCTGCATAGGCACTTGATAACAAAAGTGCCATTCCAAACATTAAAGTTTTTTGCCGCTTCATCATGACGATTCATTTTAACATTCACTATAATTTGCAGCACCGGGATCTATTACAATTTGTGGTTAGGTTAGGTTAGGTTTTGTTACATTTGCACATGCACAGTCTGAATTTCCAGGGAAGCATAAACGAGTCCTTAAGATTAAGTTAAGACTAAGACTAAGATTAAGATTAAGACCGAAGCATAAACCAGCCATATAACCCTCCGTTGACCCGCTTTAGACCCTGAAAATATATAGATTCCTTTTTGCCAGCACTACTTTTATGATATTATCAAGAAATTCTAATGATTGCAAATGTTCACAATAAAGAAAAATACTAACTATAATTTTGATTAACGATAATTTTTAATAGCATACAATTTAAAAATATTATCAATCAATACCATTTAGTTGAATTTTATTATCTTTTGAAAATTTGTAATTATTAGAAATTTCTTGATAATATCAAAATATAATATCAAAATTCAACTATTGAGTATTAATTTCTGATATTTTTAAAAATTCTATGCTATTAAAAATTATCATCAATTAAAATTATATAGTTAGTAATTTTCTTTATTATTGTGAAGATTTTTGCAATCATTAGAATTTCTTGATAATATCATAAAACTAGTGCTGAAAATCCATATACCTTTGTGATTATATTAAAAATATTAAATTAAGATATTAAATATAAAACAAGATATTAAAAACATTACATAATATTTATTGAATTAAATATTATTTATTAAGTATATGTAATACATATAGTTAAGAGTATATTATTAAGTATAGTTAACATGCGTTAAAACAAGTTCAGACAGAAATACTTATACAGAAAAAGGTCCAAATTAAGACTGAAACGTTTGATAATATTGTATCACTTAATAAAGCAATAATCAAAATACAACCACATTATGCATATTGCTCGTATAGTTTTTCATTCTTATTTGAATTTTAACGAGTACATCTAAAATAGTTAACATTTAATAAAAAAATAAATTTAAAAAAATTTTTTTGCGCTGAATCTTTTTCAGATATCATATCACTATTTTGAAGAAGGAAACGGAAAGGTATCAATATTAATGAAAGTTGGAAATGCAACGAATTAAATATTTTCCTTTATGATTAAACATTATAATAACTTTTATAGATCGAATTTATCTAGTATATATATATACTAGATAAAAGTTCGAGACTTAATGGAGGAGTTCTCGCAGTAATACAATCTATTTTGTGAGGCTCTATAGGTTTAAAGTAGTATTTCAACGTCAAATTATAGGAGATCAAGTTTTAAAAGAGGAGTTCTAGGTTCTAATTCCGTAAAAATAGGTTCATATAGGCTGTATGAGCATTAAAAGAGACGCTAAATTTCGACTCGGGTTGTTAAGATCATTTCGCTTTTCTGAATAATTTTAATTTTAATTTTTTTCTGTAAAAAAAATAATAATTTGTTACACGGCAGTGATATTATACGAAATTATAAAATCTGTTACAAAGAGATCGAATGTACAATAGGTATAGTAATCCTTAAACCGTAAAAAGTTGACGAATTATCACAGATTATTCTCTACTCATTCGTTTGTGATTGGTCAGTTTTTGTCGACTTAAAGCTCACATCAATTGTAGACTTGGCTGGACTGCGTGCAAGAGTAAATAAAAGATAGAAAGAGTTTAACATTAGTTCGTTTTTATTTTTCAAATAAATCCTTTCACATATGAGGTATGGTTTTTCATTTTTTATGTTTTGCACTATTTCTTTTATAATCTACAGTTTACGTTACATATATTGTAGATTTTCAGTACTGGCAGTGAATTTCGGAACACAGCCTATTTATATGACCGGTATTTTTCAATCTCAGTCGTAGTTATTTGCATTTAAATTAAAGGAAACATACTCATGTGTATCCGCGCCTTTTCATGTATGTCCTATGTGTTTGCACATGTACGTGCATGCATTAGTGAGCACGCGTACGCTCGTGACTGTGTCTGAGAGAAGTCTATTTTAATCCTGATAACCTCCTCTATCAAAATTAAGTTGAATAAAAATTCATTAAAATGTACGCTTTAGTCAAATTTTTTGATAATATTCATTATGTGTGTAAGTCAAACACAATCGTTGTTAAAAAAGATACTACCAAAGCGTTATATAGTGATAGACGTAGATACTCAGCAAACGTTTTAGCAAGAAATGGTAAGGATCATATTTTCCATTTTTGGCTCTTACTTTATTGTAATAAGTTGCATATACTCAGCAAACACTAACAAACAATAACATAACATCAATATTATAATTTCTCACTCAACGTTACTGCAATATAATATATTTTGTACGTAACTATTATATTATTGTGTGGAAAGTTATAACATTGATGTTATGTTATTGTTGGTTAGTGTTTGATGCATACACTCATTACATAATACATAATTCAACTGGAAAGTTCTAAAAACATTAAAACAAATTCATTTTATTTTACTTTCACAGATAATAAAACAATCTTAAAAGAAATAATGCAAAACATAAATGATGAAAAACCACACATCATATGTGAAAGGATTTATTTGGAAAATAAAAACAAACTAATTAAATCTTTGGAAAACGATGTTCAAACAAACGTTCAAATACCTTTAGGTAAGATCTTTTAATATTGTTAAGTTTTTATGTCTGTTATTTTACCATAAGCATTTGATAATATGTAGTCTTGTTTTTTACTTTTATATTAGATATTAATACAAAGGTAGGATCTGTCGATGAAAATACATACACAGAGACGGCTGCACAAAACGAAGGCTGTGAATCGTTTGAAAACGAAAACACTCGAATACGATTGGGTGAGTTTCTTTAAAATTGGCAAATTTCACGATTGTTATTTTATCGTAAGTATTTGATAATAATGTGGTCTTGCTTTTTACTTTTATATTAGATATTAATACAAAGATAAGTTCTGTCGATGAAAATACACACACAGAGACGGCTGCACAAAACGAAGGCTGTGAATCGTTTGAAAACGAAGACACTCGAATGCGATTAGGTGAGTTTCTTTAAAATTAGCAAATTTTACGATTGTTATTTTATCGTAAGTATTTGATAATAATGTGGTCTTGCTTTTTACTTTTATATTAGATATAAATACAAAGGTAGGATCTGTCGATGAAAATACACACACAGAGACGGTTGCACAAAACGAAGACTGTGAATCGTTTGAAAACGATGACACTCGAATGCGATTAGGTGAGTTTCTTTAAAATTGGCAAATTTCACGATTGTTATTTTATCGTAAGTATTTGATAATAATGTGGTCTTGTTTTTACTTTTATATTAGATATTAATACAAAGGTAGGATCTGTCGATGAAAATACACACACAGAGACGGTTGCACAAAACAAAGGCTATGAATCGTTTGAAAACGAAGACACTCGAATGCAATTAGGTGAGTTTCTTTAAAAGTGGCAAATTTCACGATTGCTATTTTATCGTAAGTATTTGATAATAATGTGGTCTTGTTTTTTACTTTTATATTAGATATTAATACAAAGATAAGTTCTGTCGATGAAAATACACACACAGAGACGGTTGCACAAAACGAAGGCTGTGAATCGTTTGAAAACGAAGACACTCGAATGCGATTAGGTGAGTTTCTTAATGTTAAAAAAAGTGGACCGTTGTCGAATTAAAAACGCGAGAGGGCGCTTGAACAGAGGCGCTGCTAGCCTTCTTCTTGCGCGGCCATTAGTAAGTTTCGTTCGCTTCCGCCGAAAAGACACGTTCTCTCTGATCTCTAGTGAATTCTCTAAGTAATCTCTCTCGGTGTGTTCTGATCGGCAGGAAGAAATCCTCTTTTCGTTTCTTTGCTTATACTGAGCAAGAAACACTCTAGAAAGTCTCAAAGGATCCTTTCTCAAGTTCAATTTCTGATTGAAGGCCTTCTATCAAACTGCGCAGTACCTGCATCTCTCTTTCCGCCATTGCGTAGGAATTACGCATATCTCATTCATACAAAAGACCATAAGGAAGGTCTAACCGTTTAAGGTTTGAGTTCGTTTGCAAATCATGGTTAACTCTCATTCTGTTATAGCGTTTTCGATTATACAGGATTTGAACGACCCAGGGTTGGTTAATGACGTCATTGCAACCTCTCCACCAATGAAAGACTTGCATTTATAGTAAAATAGTGATTGATCAACCCTGGGTCGTTCAAATCCTGTATAATCGAAAACGCTATTAGATTACGTCTACAGAATTGATTTGACAAACACCGTACGTTTTCTTAATTCTTACAGGTTTGAGTTCGTTTGCAAATCATGGTTAACTCTCATTCTGTTAGACTACGTCTACAGAATTGATTTGACAAACACCATACGTTATCTACGATTCTCTTAATAATAAATCGAAGCTTTTAGCTTACTTTCTTTTCAGATTTTGTTTTTTGTTAATTTCTCAAATCAAGCACTTTGTCCTTGTAAGGTTTCATTCTGAGAAATGAGACATTATTCGTTCGAGCCTACAAGACAAGTGTTTTAAAGATTATCTTTATTATTTGTTCTATTCTTTATCTTTATTTTATTTTTAAGGGTTTATTCAATATTCACATTATCAATATATTAATTTTAATTATTTAGTATCAAAAACTTTTATTAGATGAAGATTATTTATATTATTTAATAACTGTGTCTCATTTCTTAATCCCGTCTTTGCTAAATACAAAAACAGAGCTATAAGTTATTATTTTAAATTTTTTATTTTTTAGTTTAGATATTTCTCACAACATAATTTTGGTCCTTCGAGCCGGATACGGCGGGCGGCTTAAAAAATGAGACCCAGTCATATAGAAAACAGGTTAGAGCAGCAGCTCACCCTAAAAGATTTCATTCTCAATTCTGTTGATAATTTAATAAAGATAGGTATGGCAAATGTTACTTCTCATCGAGTACTCGCTCGCTTATCTGCTTTGAAAGAAACGTGGGAAAAGTTCTCTATAATACATGAAGCTATTAGCTTAGCAATGACAAAAGTAACTCAAGAAGAAAAATTACAATTACAACGGCATACATACTTCTCTGAAAATTTGTACTCATCAACATACGAATTCTATCTCGATGCTGTTGAAAAAATGAATTCATTACTCGAACAAGATTCAGAAAGCAATAACGAAATACCATCGATTCAGGCATCATGTCAAAGCTCTAATGCACCTATTTTCTTTCATCATGCAAGACTACCACGAATTGACATTCCTAAGTTCAATGGTTCTCCCTCTGAATGGCTGTCATTCAAAGATTTATTCAGTTCTCTTATTTTAGCAAATCCGACATTATCATCTGTAGAAAAGTTACAATATTTAAAGACCAGTTTAATAGGAACAGCTTCTCACTTCTTAAAAAATACTACACTTACAGCTGATAATTTTCAAAAGGCCTGGGATGCATTAATTTGCTTTTATGAGAATAAACGACTGTTAGTTAATTCAGCATTACATTCTCTAATGAATCTCAGACGAATGACTAAGGAATCAGCAACAGAAATGGAACATCTTTATACAAATATAACTCAAATTTATCGTACGCTTGAGACTCTTAAAAGGCCTGTTAACACCTGGGATGATATTTTTGTTTATATTGCTGTGCAAAGACTTGATTCCGATTCTGTAAAAGCATGGGAACATCATTTAGGTTCAGTAAAAGAACCACCTACTTGGAACCAATTCAGTGAATTTTTAATGACACGACTTCTTTCTCTTCAAGCGTTTGAAAAATCTAGAATTGGAAAGTTTTCAACATCATCACATCCTACTACTGCTAAAGCTCATTTCCAAGGAAAGGCTAAAGATACGCACTCTAATAACCTCAGCTCGTGCTCTTTATGCGCATCTAATCATTATATCCTGAATTGCCCACAATACATCTCCAAGTCAATACAGCAACGAATTGATCTTATTAATAAACATAAACTTTGTTACAATTGCCTTGGTCCTCATAGAGCTGCAGTCTGCCGGATAACAAAACGATGTCAAAAATGCGGAAAAAGGCATCATACTACGATACATCAGAACGCTTACTCTAAGTCTAACAATTCAACCGCTGCAACATCAACCTCTAAAAATTCAGCTGCTACAGAATCAAGTTACAAAGAAACTAATGTACTTCACTCAACAATAGAAAAACCAATTAAATCATGCATTTTATTGGCAACAGCTCAAATTTTAGTTATTTCAGATAAAGGAGAAGTTACAACAGCTAAAGCATTGATTGATCAAGGTTCAGAAATCTCCTTAATTTCAGAACGTCTAGTACAATCATTATATCTTACAAGGAATTACTCTTCAGTGTCTTTAATTGGAATCGGTGGTACAAAGGCTAACAAAACTAAAGGTCTAGCTCATTTCAAAATAAGATCTCGATTCGACTCTAAATCAGAAATATACATTTCAGCATATATATTACCGAAATTGACTACATCTCTACCATCAGTTCAAGTAAAAAGGCAAAATTGGCCACATTTAGAAGGACTTCAACTCGCTGATTCTAACTTCACGATTCCCGGAACCATTGACATAATATTAGGAGCTGATATTTATGCTCAAATTATTGAAGATGGAATTAAAAAAGGAGGCATCAATTCACCGATCGCACAGCGCACGAAATTAGGGTGGATAATTTCAGGTCCTACGGATAATAATACATCATCAGAAACCTCACAGGTATATCATATCTCAACCGATAATGAACTTCATGACCTCCTTCAACGTTTCTGGAAACTTGAAGAAATTTCATCACTCAATACTGCTTCACTAACAACCGACGAACAAGAATGCGAGAAACATTATCAACTAACTCATTCAAGAGATCAAAACGGAAGATATATAGTCAGACTTCCATTTAAAAAATCAGCAACCAAACTCGGAGATTCTCGCTCAAAAGCACGTCAAATGATTAAAAATCTATCTAATAAATTCGAAAAGGATCCGAAATATGCACGTGCTTACTCAGATTTTTTAACAGAGTATGAAAAATTAGAGCATATGAAACAAGTACCCGCCTCTCTACCTGAACCTGAATTAGCTTACTACCTGCCTCATCATGGGGTTACACGAAATACTAGTTTAACTACTAAACTCAGAGTGGTTTTTAACGGCTCAAGTCCCACTACTACTGGAGTCTCTCTTAACGACCTTCTACATGTAGGATCTAAACTCCAAACGGATGTATTTGATGTCTTAATATGGTTTAGACAATTCCGATATGTTTTTTCCTCAGATATAGAAAAGATGTACAGACAGATCAACGTTCACCAAGAAGATTGGAATTTTCAACGAATTTTCTGGATCAATCAAGATAAAGATATTTTAACTTATCAACTAACAACAGTTACATACGGCTTAGCTTGTGCTCCTTTTTTAGCGTTACGCACACTCACTCAACTAATAAACGACGAAGGCGCCAGATTTCCTCTTGCTATTCCATCGATAACGCAAGGAAGATATGTCGATGATATTTTCGGAGGTGCTGATTCTATTTCTGGGACACAAGACATAGTCCATCAATTAACATCTTTGTGCAAGGCGGGCGGTTTTTCCCTTCAAAAATGGATAAGCAACCATCCAGCAATTCTTGAATCAATCTCACAAGAAAAACAAACAGACTCTACATTCGTGCAATTTAACAAATCTACAATAATTCATGTATTAGGACTACATTGGAACCCATCAACTGACATTTTTCACTTCTCTGTTTCTTCATCGATTCCAACAATAATGACGAAAAGAATCATTTTGTCAACTATAGCAAAGGTTTTTGACCCACTCGGATTACTGGCTCCTATTATCATTACTGCTAAAATATTTATTCAAGAACTGTGGTCTATTAAACTAGGATGGGATGACCCGTTGTCTTTGCCTATTTCAAAAAAATGGACTAATTTTCTCAAGCAACTACAAGACATTCCGAAATTAAATTTCCCACGATGGATCAATTTTAAATCTGATAATGACTTCGAGATACATGGATTTTGTGATGCTTCACAAAGTGCCATTTGCGCAACTGTTTACATTCGATCAACAGATCAACAAAGCAAGATCACTAATAATTTAATTTGTTCCAAAACAAAAGTTGCCCCATTGAAGAAAATGACAATTCCACGTCTGGAACTTTCCGGCGCCGTTTTGTTAACCAATTTGGTTTCTCGTGTTTCTCAAATTTTAAAACTTAATCACGTTCCACTCTTTATGTGGACCGATTCAGCTATTGTGCATACCTGGATAAATAATCATCCATCTCGATGGAAGGACTTTGTACACAACCGAGTGTGTCTCATTCATGAAACATTACCTCAAGCAATCTGGAAATTCATACCTGGAACAGAGAACCCTGCTGACTGTGCTACTCGAGGTTTAACTCCTACTCAGTTACTTCAACATACTATATGGTGGTCAGGACCGAACTGGATTATTCAAGATTCTACATTGTGGCCTCAGGCACCTCACTCATTACCTCAAAAGGAAAATCTCGAAGAACGAGCTAGTAAAGTGTTAGTCACTAATATTCAATCCAAAGAACCATGGGATCTCATTCATAAATATTCTAGCCTTACGCGACTACTACGGATTACTGCGTTATGCATGAAAGCTATATCCCGATTCCGAAAATCGCAAAATCCATCACTAAATACTTCCATCACAACTCAAGAACTAGAAAAGGCAAGAACTTATTGGCTCAAAAATGTTCAAAACTCATTTTTCTTTCAGGAACAAAAACTTCTCTCCAAAGGCAATAGATTACCACGTTCCAATCATCTTATACGTCTGACTCCTTTCTTAGACTCTAACGGCCTTCTACGAGTCGGAGGTCGTCTTCAATCATCTCTTTTAGCTGAAAACTCTAAACACCCTGTTATACTTCCAAGAAAGTCACCATTTACTTCATTAATAATTTCAGACGCTCATCAACGTACCATGCATGGAGGCGTTCAACTAACATTATTATTTATACGGTCCAATTATTGGATTATTGGAGGACGAGCACCAGTCCGTTCATTCATATTAAAATGTGTACGTTGCGCAAGATTTAGGCAGAACCGAGCTCAACAACTCATGGGACAACTCCCTCCTGAAAGATTAACTCCCTCTCGTCCATTCTTAAATAGTGGTGTAGATTATGCTGGTCCACTTTACATCAAGAACTGGAAAGGACGAAATTCAAGAAAATACAAAGCATGGATTTCTCTTTTCGTCTGCCTTTCTACATCTGCCGTTCACATCGAACTTGTTACAGACTGTACTGCCGAAGCATTTATTGCTGCTTACAAGCGCTTTACTTCTCGAAGAGGAATATGTGCCACCTTAATAAGCGATTGCGGAACAAATCTAAAGGGAGCTGATGTCGAACTGCAAAATCCATTCTCTACTGCTTCAAAAGAATCAGAAAAACTCGCTTCGCTTCTCGCCAATGACGGTACGCAATGGAGGTTCAATCCTCCTTCAGCACCGCATTTCGGTGGCAAATGGGAAGCCGGTGTAAAATCTGTAAAATACCATATCAGAAGAGTCATTGGAAACCATCTATTGACTTATGAAGAAATGACAACATTTTTAACTCAAATTGAAGCAATTCTGAATTCTAGACCTTTGTGTCCTTTCACTGATGATCCTGAAGATCTACAAGCATTAACTCCTGCGCATTTTCTTATTGGAGGAACTTTAAATACTATACCTGAACCCTCTCTTGAAGCAATCAAAATCTCACACCTTTCTCGATGGCAACTAACTCGGCAAATGTTAGATAGTTTCTGGTCACACTGGTCTAAGGAATGTTTGCAACGCTATCTAGCTATATACAAATGGAATAGAGAAACACCTCCTCTACGAGAAGGTGCTCTAGTTTTAGTTGTCGATGAACGATATCCTCCATCCAAATGGCCTTTAGGTCGAGTCATAGTCTCTCATCCTGGTAAGGATGGAAAAGTACGAGTCGTAACTATTCGTACTCAAACCTCAACTTTAAAACGTCCGATTGTTAAGCTCTGCCCTCTTCCTGTTTCTGCTGCATGCACTTAATTCATTCGTTAATATAAATTAACGAAGGCGGGCGGAAATGTTAAAAAAAGTGGACCGTTGTCGAATTAAAAACGCGAGAGGGCGCTTGAACAGAGGCGCTGCTAGCCTTCTTCTTGCGCGGCCATTAGTAAGTTTCGTTCGCTTCCGCCGAAAAGACACGTTCTCTCTGATCTCTAGTGAATTCTCTAAGTAATCTCTCTCGGTGTGTTCTGATCGGCAGGAAGAAATCCTCTTTTCGTTTCTTTGCTTATACTGAGCAAGAAACACTCTAGAAAGTCTCAAAGGATCCTTTCTCAAGTTCAATTTCTGATTGAAGGCCTTCTATCAAACTGCGCAGTACCTGCATCTCTCTTTCCGCCATTGCGTAGGAATTACGCATATCTCATTCATACAAAAGACCATAAGGAAGGTCTAACCGTTTAAGGTTTGAGTTCGTTTGCAAATCATGGTTAACTCTCATTCTGTTAGATTACGTCTACAGAATTGATTTGACAAACACCGTACGTTTTCTTAATTCTTACAGGTTTGAGTTCGTTTGCAAATCATGGTTAACTCTCATTCTGTTAGACTACGTCTACAGAATTGATTTGACAAACACCATACGTTATCTACGATTCTCTTAATAATAAATCGAAGCTTTTAGCTTACTTTCTTTTCAGATTTTGTTTTTTGTTAATTTCTCAAATCAAGCACTTTGTCCTTGTAAGGTTTCATTCTGAGAAATGAGACATTATTCGTTCGAGCCTACAAGACAAGTGTTTTAAAGATTATCTTTATTATTTGTTCTATTCTTTATCTTTATTTTATTTTTAAGGGTTTATTCAATATTCACATTATCAATATATTAATTTTAATTATTTAGTATCAAAAACTTTTATTAGATAAAGATTATTTATATTATTTAATAACTGTGTCTCATTTCTTAATCCCGTCTTTGCTAAATACAAAAACAGAGCTATAAGTTATTATTTTAAATTTTTTATTTTTTAGTTTAGATATTTCTCACAACACTTAAAAATTGGCAAATTTTACGATTGTTATTTTATCGTAAGTATTTGATAATAATGTGGTCTTGCTTTTTACTTTTATATTAGGTATTAATACAAAGGTAGGATCTGTCGATGAAAATACACACACAGAGACAGCTGCACAAAACGAAGGCTGTGAATCGTTTGAAAACGAAGACACTCGAATGCGATTAGGTGAGTTTCTTTAAAATTGGCAAATTTCATGATTGTTATTTTATCATAAGTCTTTGATTATAGTGTAATCTATAAAATATCAGTTTGTATTGCTGCTAATTTATAATAATTATTGCGTAATTACATAGTTTTTAATTTTATGTCGATATTAGGTAGCTTTATTAGAACGACAAACTTTGTCAATGAGAATGAAAACAACGGAGAGGCAAATACGCAAAGCAATGACTATAATTTTTTGGAAAATTCTGAAGTTCTAATAACTTTAGGTAAGTTTTTTAACATTAAGTAATACTTCCGTCTCTTATCTCTTATTTTTTATATGAAACAGATTCATTATTGAAATTTGCGTATGGCACTTAATATTTAGTAGTTTGTGTAACTGTACAGTATAGTATACAGTATAGTATACAGTATAGTTACAGTATAGTTACAGTATACAGAGTTTCTAATTTTAAATAATACAACTGAATATCTCAAAAAACTTTGGAAATATAAAAAGATGTTTTAAATAAGATTTGTATAATTTCGAGAGAATCAAGGAATAATGATATGTAGGTAGTTTATCTTCGATTGATGTAGAAAAGTTCTGTGAAAAGGTAATTTTTTAAATAAAATCACATTTCTTTAAATATTGATTCCAATTCCCGAGAAGTCAGTTATGTGAATTAAAATTGAACATCTTATACATATATACATATATGGAGAATGTATTATTTCCTATATCGTAATATTTATTTCAATCGTATTTGTAAGTTTTATTACTATTTTCAGATATGTTTTATGATGTCACATCTACCAATTTTGATCATTGTGTGAAGAAATTAAATTTCAGCGATTGTATGTAAACTGTTCGATTGTAATTACCGTACGAGAAACATTTGAAAGATACGATACGTTTATTTGTAAAGAAAGAATGAAACGTTTGACAATCGTTACTGTTAAAATATTGCGTAGATTTTTCAGTGTATTTATTAATCATTTGATTAATCAATTAATCAATCAATTAATCAAGTTTATACGTTTGTAATAATCTTTGAGGATATCAAGCGTAAATTGTTTTTGCTTGTTTATTTTACATTTACAGTTTATAATTTAATCTGAAGCGCTTCAAAATTCAATACAACCGTTCGTTATAATAATGATCTTATTGAAAATACATATAAATATAATTTACAAATTTACAAACGTTTCGATCTATATCTGATCATCTTTAATGAAATTTAATGCTGTCGTTGTCTACTGGTGTCAAAAAACTCCTAAAACTCTTAAAAAAAATTTTTTTTCCAAATATTCCTCGTATGCTTATTGATTCATACAGTTTTTCGATTTAGTAATAAATTATATTTCTGTTTACAATATTTGACAGATGCAGCAGATGTATGCATACTTACCATTATTCAAAATACGACAACGTGCAATAAAAAAAATACGAGTATAACGTGCAATAAAGAAAATACGAGTATAACATGCAATGAAGAAAATACGAGTATAACGTGCAATAAAGAAAATACGAGTATAACGTGCAATAAAGAAAATACGAGTACAACATGTAATAAAGAGAACATTAATCCAGTACCACTTTCAGTGCTATCTCCAATATCATCCCCAGTACCTGCATTGCATGGTATGTATATTTATGTTCTTTTTTAAAATTACTTTTGTATATTAGATACTTTTGTATATTAGTTTTTTAGTTTATTAGATAAATTATATTGACTAATTTGCACCCGAGAAAAAATGGTATAATATGGTCAGATGTAAATATATATAATTGATTATAAAAAGATCTGATAACATATATAATTTTATATGATCATATATAATCATCAATAATTTTAATATCGCCCATGCAATGTCCATCATAGTGACCGTTCTGAAACTAAGTTTACGAATAATTTATATAAAAGTCATTTAATACGTAATGTAACAAAATATCTTTAAAAGTTTTAAAATTCTGTCTGTCATATGATGCACATGTGCGACTAGTTTCTCTATACAATGATAGTATAATGACCAACTCCGTTACAAAAAAATTAAATAAAAGGATTATGTCACATGTCAATGCAGCTGTCATGACCTTGATCTCGATGCATAATATAAAGATATATCTTGATTGAAATTTGATTATATTTTAAGCAGTTGTTACGTGTTATGTTTTGAATACATACTTACGTAGATATAAAAATATTATTACTCCTGTTTTTCATTTTCTTTGCAGTTTCTTGTATATTTGCCACATATTTACACGTATTTGTATCATAAATAATATATAGGACTTCATAAGGAAAATAATAAAAAATAAATTTAATTAAGCCTGAAATTTAATATAGTGTTCAAAGTTATATACATTTATGATTAATGACTTGTTCCATCCTAGATCTAGTAAAGTAAGTCCGAAGGATGTCTACTCTGATTTACATACAAGATTGATATGAGGGCCATTTATACATATATAAATCTTGCAAATAGAATAGGCATATTCTTTGAACTTGCTTCACTAGATCTAAGGCAGAACGAATGATTGATCGCGGATAATACAAAGTGTCTCATGGGAAGCTGCTGAAATTAATTGTCATTTTTAAAATGCATATCGACATCAAGAAAAGTAAAATATCTCTTCTAATAGAAGACATTTAGCAGTTTTATTTACACACAAGCTAAAAACGGATATTTTTATCATTAAATAAACATTTATTTAAAAAATGTCAAATTTTGTTAATTTTAATGGTGTGTATTTTCGAAGTGCATACCATTAGAATTGTAAGAAAAATTAAGTCGCTTTTGGAAATTATAAAAAATTTTATGTAACAAAAGTTACAGTTATAGTTATAGTTTCCGGAAGAGAAACTATAACTTTATTTTTGTTATAATTCTGACAATGCACATTTCAAAAATATATATTGTTAAAATAAGCGATATTTGGCATTTTTTATAAACGTTTATTTAATGATAAAAATATTGTCTTTAGTTTATATGTAGATAAAACTGCAAAATGTTCTCTGTTAGAAAGTATTATATTTTTCCTGCTTCCTATATGCATTTAAAAATAATAGCTAATTAGTTTCAACAACTTCCCATGGGACACTGACATACAGGATGAATCATCAAACGTTAGCTCCTTAAATAAATCGTAAAATACTTGCTATATGAAAAACTTATTCAAACAAAAGTTGCATGGTATCAAAAATACATATAGTACAATAATCATTTTTTTGCTATCTTGCTTTTTATCGAGAGATACAAAGGTCACCTTCGATTTTTTTAATGGAATGCCCAACATTTCTTTCCGGATTTTGATAAAGTATCCAACGCTGAGTAAAAAAATATTATACCGGATAGGGTATACAACTTTTGTGGAACAATTTTTTCATATAGCAAGTATTTTAGGATTTATTTAAGGAGCTAACATTTGATGACTCACCCTGTATATAGTTTTCTGTAAAATTTTTGTAATATATTTACAATATCATATTTCAAAAATTTCGAAAAAACAACAATAAAAATATAAGCAAATATTTATATTTCTGCTATTATAAGATGCATCCAGATCAAGGACATTACAGCTATATGTTATCCCCAGCTGTATGTATTCACTTAATATACTTTTATATCTTAGATAACGTTGACAAGAAAAATAGCAGTGAATCGGAGTATTTGCCATCTGAAGATGAACTACGTTCACTGGAATATGATTACAACAAAAAATTACAACAGAAAAAGAAAGTAGTTTTAAATACAACTGTGGCCTCAGTATCAAGTGGAGATGTCTCGATAGGAAATATTATATCTGCATGCAACGATGAAGATATGTATGTAGAAAAGTCTAATACAAAAGCGCTAAAACAAAACTATTGTTATTTCTGTTCGAAATTACAAACACAACTTCCGCGCCACTTGGAAATTGTACACCGCAATGAGCCTGAAGTTAAAAAGTTTGCCATGTTATCTAAAGGCAATCCGGAAAGAAGAAAAATAATAGATATTATTCGTAAAAATGGTAATTTCAAATTTAACACAAACTCAGAAGTTAACAATGGAAAACTTATCGTATGCAGACGTCCTAACGAAAAATATAATAAGTCTGCTACAGACTTTATAGCATGTGGAAAATGTAAAGGGTTTTTTACAAAACAAACTATACGACATCATTCTCGAAAGTGTCTTAAAAAAGATTTCAGCAAAAATAAGTGCATCATGATTATGGGCAGAAGAATAACTTGCAGAATACACCATTTGGCAAGTGAAACATTAGCGAAAACAGTATTTCCAGTAATGAGGGAGGACGAAGTAACAAGGATTATACGATATGATGAATTGATAATATTATATGCAAATAAACTATGTATCAAATATACAGCACAACACCAGCACGATATGATACGCGCAAGATTGCGCCTTCTTGGTCGATTCCTTTTAGCATTAAGAAATATAAATACAAGTATTAAAGATTTCAAGTCACTCTATCATCCGAGAGTGTATTTCGACGATTGTATTTCCGCAATAAATATAGTAGCAGGATACGATAAGGAAGAAAATGTTTATAAAACTCCAGCGGTAGCGGCTAATTTATCTACATTGCTTAAACATGTGGGAAATCTACTTATTATAGAATACATAAAGACAGATGCTTCAGAGAAAAAGAAATTAGTAAAAGATTTTTTGAAGCTTTTAGTCGTAGATATTGGAACAAGTGTTAATAAAACTGTCATCGAAACACAGTCAGCGCACAAAAGACGTAAAAAGATGAATCTCCCGTCAATGCAAGATATTCAAAAATTGTATAAGCATTTGGAAAAAGTAAGAAAAGAGACTTACATGACATTAAAAAAGTCTTTTTCTTATGAAAATTGGGTTTCTTTAGCAGAGGTAACACTAACTTCAATCCATGTATTCAATAGACGACGGGCAGGAGAAATAGAGCGAATACTTATCGAAGATTTTAAACATTATGAAAAAATAAATAAAAACATGTATAGCGACATATATGAATCATTATCAGAAGAGAATAAAAAAATAGCAGAAAATTATAGTCGATTCTGCATAAGAGGGAAATTGGGACGTACCGTGCCTGTATTATTGACGAATGAATTGCTGAAATGTATTAACACGATTTTACAATTTCGTAAAGAAGCCGAAGTGCCACAAAAAAATCCGTATGTTTTTGGACTACGTGGTTCTAATAAAAATAGATACAGGTATCTTAGAGCTTGTATTTTAATGCGCAAATTCGCACGAGAATGCGATGCAATTGAATCATCAAGTTTACGCGGTACGATTTTACGGAAACACGTGGCAACTTATTGCATACAATTAAATCTCTCTGATATCGATGTTTCTGATTTGGCTACATTCATGGGACATGCAGAAAAAATACATCGAGAACATTATAGACAACCCTTGGCAAGCAGAGATATTCTTAAAATATCACAATATTTAGAGGCGGTCCAAGGTAATGCACAAGATTTGAATGAATCTTCATCAGACAGCGAACACGAAGAAGATGAAGAAAATGAAAAAGTAGAAGATGACAATAATAATAATAACGACAACAATAATACATCGACGATGTATATGGACAAAGAGAATTTATCTTTAAGTAATTATATTAGAGCTAATTTTCCATTTTTGCCTAACTGAAAATATACTAGAGAAGAACTAAAGATGTTACATAATATTTTTCACATTATCGAAAAATGACAATATTTAATTTTCTAGTTACGCACGGTTTGATCTCGAAAAAGAAACATTCCATGTAATAACTGTGTGCTAATGATTTCTTGCTTACTAAATACATTGTTTGCTGGAAGATTTCAAAACTATTAGAATATTATTAAAATATTATTCGTAACAAGTTCAATTTTTCACCTTGCGCATGTTTATTCGAAACTCATTTTTAATTGCGACAAAATATTTATTTCAGACGTACCCTCACATAATACATCTATTGATGGCATAATAATTGAGAATGAGATACAGAAAAATAATAAACGGAAAAGATCCAGTAAGTATTTTACTTCGATTAAAATTTATATTTTGGTTGTGCGCATTATTATTATTTATCAATTTGTTTAATTTATATCTATTTTTATGATTTATCATCTATCAATTTCAATATGTATATACATTACTTTAATATATATGGTTTTTCTTCTAGCATCTCCTTATGGCAAAACCAAGAGGACGCGCTGGACAGAAAAAGAAAAAGAAACAGTCCTTCAAGCATTTGCTATACATATGGGCAATTTAACGCTACCGTCTTTACGAGAAATTCAAGAAATAAAGAAAAAGTACAAATGTTTATCTCACCGAACATCGCCGCAAATAAAAACATGGATACACAATAAGCAAAAAACACTACGGCAATCTACATATGAGTGATGTCATTATGGTAATTGCAACTGCTTTAATTGTTGTTTACTACAAGATATTAATTTTTATGAAAAATGTTTAGTTTTTTTATTATGTAATTAATTCAAACATGCCTTCAAATTGATAATTTTCATGTATTCTTTCAGGATGTCATGGATGTCACAACAAAACGATGACTGAAAATTAATTAGTAGTACTGCAAACAGGCGCCGCGGAACTGGGGGGGGGGGGCAGAGGGGGTGACCGCACACCCAGAGATAATTCAGGGGGGGAGGGGCGTAGCCCCCCTGAAATTTTTCTGTTTTCTTCAAGTATTTTATGACCAAAAATATTGAGTATCAAATATTTACATCAAAGATGAAAAAATGGGTTATTTTTTTCTTTTTTTCTTCTTTTTTCTTGCTTTTTTTTTTTACTATTTACTCATTCAATTGAAATACACTATATAACGAAGAAAATTAAGCGCATTAAATTAATTAGAACAAAATATTTTTTGTACATTTATACTACCCACTAAGTGGCCTATTATTTGGTGTTTGAATGGAGTTACATATATATACATATATTTATTATGAATATATTATGTATCCCCTTTATAAATTTTGCCCCCTCAGATAAAAAATACTTCCGCGGTGCCTGACTGCAAGCAAAAAAATTATCTTTTAATTTTACATTGTATTTTTATTCAGTCAATGCATTTTGAAACATTATTTTCTTTTTAGAATACTACTATATTAATGTAATACAATATTATATATAATTAATAATTATACTGCACCTTTTGGCAAATAAAACTTTGGTATTGCTAAAATAACCAAATTCCTTCCAGTTAGCATAAAAGTACGCTTACTCAATCATATCATTCACTTCGTCGGAAAATTATAAGATTGGAAGAGAGTGAGAAGGGGGAGGGGGGAAGTAGGAGGGAGGGAGAGACTCTCTTACATATAGTATTGACTTTTTAGTATCAAACATATCGATATATTATGTGTATTTAATAAGATACATTATATTATAATTTGGAGCAAGCATTTTTTATACTTTTTATAATGATTATAATACAAGAAGTATACAAACGCAACGTAAGTCTGACAATTTTCCAATTATTATTCAATTTCTTTTACCTTTAGTGAGATCTTAGATTTAAAATCTGTATTAAATATATATAATGTTATATTTTATCATAAGTATAAGATTATAATGCAGTATTGCTTTTTATTTTTATATTAGGTATTAATACAAGGTAGGATCTGTCGATGAAAATACATATAAAGAGACAGCAGCACAAAACAAAGCTATATATATATCTTTTGGAAACGAAGACACTCGAATACAATTAGGCGAGTTTCTTTAAAATTGAAAATTATGATTACTATTTTATCGTAAGTATTTAATAATAATATATTCTTGCTCTTTACTTTTATAAATAAAAGAGATTAATTAATGATTGAAACACAATTAGGCATATATGTTGCGTATACTCTATATATACTGTTGTATTAAAAACAATTATTGTTTAATACTGTTGTATTAAAAACACTAAATAAAACACTTGCTTTTAATTATAATGTATCTTATTATATACACAAAAGAAATTGTTTCATGTTACTAAAATAACCATGTTCCTTTAAGCATAAAAGGATGCTTATACAATCACACTTCTTCGAAAGAACAAGACTTGCAAGACTTACAGATCCGCTTACAAAGCACAAGAATATCACTTGAACCTCCTTACATTAAAAATAATCAAAATATAACATAAATATGCAGCGCAATATTAAGATCTCATTCGTACCGCAATCTTATCAGAATAAATGTCATTATCAGCATTCAGTCTTGCTTTACGTGGAATAAATAGTCAGAAAACATTGTAGCGTATGTTTCTAACACTAGTATATGTTGCATAGGAAAAAATTGCATTATTTCCAGCAAAACTACAGATTTCACCACTGAAAATAAAAGAGATTGATAAATGACTGAAATACGATGAAGCATATGTGTTACATATACTTTATATATGTATACTTGTATTATAAACAATTAAACAAAAAAAACACTTGCTTCTAATTATAATGTATCTTATTACATTCACTTAAGTACTTACCCCGTGTTGCTAAATTAATCATATAGTTAGAAAATATGACCCTTGCCATTTCTTGCTAAAACGTTCACTGGGTATCTACGTCTATCACTATACAACGCTTTGGTAATATCTTTTTTAACAATGATTGTGTTTGACTTACACACATAACAAATTTTTTGATAATATTCAATAAAATATTATTAAAAAATTTGACTAAAGCGTACATTTTTATCAATTTTTATTCAGATTAATTTTAATAGAGGAGGTTATCAAGATTAATATAGATTTCTCTCATACACAGTCACGAGCGTACGCATGCTTGCTCATGCATGCACGTCCATGTACGAACACATAGGAACATGCACAAACAGGCGCGGACACGCATGAGTACGTTTCGTTAAATTTAAATGCAAATAACTACGACTGAAATTGAAAAATACCGGACATATAAATAGTTAATAAATAGTTAATTTTTACTGGTTTATTTTATGCAATCACAGTGATATAAAACATTTATGTCTGTAAATAAAAGAGATTAATTAATTATTGGGACATTGTTAAGATTATTTCGTTTTTCTGTATAATTTACATTTAAATTTTTTTCTGTAAAAGAAATAATAATTTGTTACACGGCGGTGACATTATATAAAATTACGAAATCTGTTTTGAAAAGAACGAATGTACAATAAGTCTAGTAATCCTTAAGCCGTAAGAAGTTGCGAATCATCACAGATTGTTCTCTACTTATTCGTTTGTGATTGATTAATTTCTGATGACTTAAAGCTTACGACATCAATTATAGACTTGATCTAACTGCATGCAAGAGTAGTACAGGACAGATTGGCTTGTACTATTGTGTTTTAGTAAGTCCTGTTGCAGCTAAAAAGAACAAACCCAATGTATTATATTACATACACATGAAAGCTTGCTTTATGTTGTAAAATAATAATTAAACTTCTTCAAATTGGCAAGAATGCTTTCTCAATGTTACTTTGTATAAAGAACAAGATTAGGAAGTCTTACAGAAATGTAAGTAGAATGATTAATTGTTTACAGACATAACAGCATACAAAAAATAAAAATACATATCTATATATAAGAAATAAAGATATTGCAATCCTACGTTTCTCTACATTGCATGAAAGATATCTTAACCTCACGTGTATCATTGTCTTAATACTTCATTATCGTGTTTTTTTAATATCAAACATATCTGCAAATCTTTTAAATCTTCCCACGAAGTGACATTAAGTAAGCATATTTTGTGCTAACTTAAAGGAATTTGGTTCTTTACGCGAAATGTGGCAAGTGTACGTAATAAGATAATAAGATAAGATACGTTACAATTAGAAGCAAGTATTTTTTTGTGCAGTATAGTTTATAATACAAGGGTATGTAGAAATATATGCAGCATAAACTTAACAGTATTCCAACCATTAATCAATCTCCTTTATTTTCAGTGATGAGATCTCTACAATTTTGCTCAAAATAATGCATATGCTGTCTGTACAACATGTATTAGTACTTAAGGGGAAAGATGTAACTGCAATATGAGATCGTAATTTTAAAAATTGTGTTTTCTGACTATTCACTCAACCTAAAGGAAGAATGAATGCTGATGATGACAATTATTCTGGTATAATTGCTGTACGAATCAGATCTTAATGTTGCGCTACATACTTATTATCATATTTTGTTTATTTTAATTTTAAGGAGGTGAAAGTAATATTGTTGTGCTTTGTAAGTGGATCCATAAGTCTTCCAAATCTTGTTCTTCCGACGATGTGACGTTGAATAAGCATTCTTTTGTGCTTACATAATGGAGCATGGTTATTTTAGCAACACGGAGCAAGTTCTTAAGTGTATGTAATAGGATACATTATAATTAGAAGCAAGTACTTTTTTTGTTTATAATACAAGAGTATATATAGAGTATGCGCAACATATATGCTTAATAATATGTATTTCAGTCATTAATCAATCTCTTTTATTTTCAGTTGTGAAATCTATGCAGTAATTTTTCAATTATATAGAATAATGTATTTTTGGATGCATAATTACTTCAAGTGATTTACATAATTCTTCGCAAAATGTCTATACCCATTGCTGTAGCACAGATTGACTGCAGCATTCACATCCTTTATCAGTGTATTTGTGAAAAGAACATTCAAGACCACTTTCAAAAACATATGTAAAGCATGTGAATTTATATCTGGCATAAACAGGAGTATACTTCATCTCATGATCTGTTCTTTTTTTACAAACTTTATTTGCCAAGTGTATAAACAATTGCTCCAATTAATAAACTTTAAATTCTTCGCTATCTTCTTGAGCTGCATCACTTAACCGTATTAACAAAGATTACTATTTCCATATAATTATTTGTTGTATAGTTATATAGAGCAAGTTTTTAAATGTATTTAATGAGATACATTATAATTAGAAGCTAATTTTTTTTATTGTTTAAGGCTAGATTGCACAAGCATTATTTTGAATTTAAGCGAGACTTAAATATGTGTCTATCTTTATCTTTTTTTTTAAATAAATGAAGACAAATACATATTTAAATCTCGCTTAAAGCCAAAATAACGTTGGTGCAATCGTGCCTAATTGTTTATAATACAAGAGTATATATAGAATATACACGAAATATATGCCTAATAGTATTCCAGTAATTAACCAATTTTTTTTATTTTTAGTTGTGAGATCTGTGCAGTTTTACTAGAAATAATGCATTTTTTGCAACATATGCTATTGTGTTTTCTAAGGGTTACGTCCCATGGCTTGTATTTTTCGCGGAACGCGTATCGCGTAACCAATCAGTAGCATAGTATAAATGAAATGATGTTTTGTTATGCTTATACAAAGCTTCTGATTGGTTACGCGATACGCGTTCCGCAAAAAATACATACCATGGGACGTCACCCTAACTATTCACTCAACCTAATAAAAGACTGAATACTGATGATGACAATTATTCTGACAAAATTGATGTACGAATTCTCAATCTTTGTTGTTTCTATTTTCATCGTTAAAACTTATTGATGTATTAATATCTAATATAAAAGTAAAAAGCAAGACTGCATTATTATCAAATACTTATGATAAAATGTAACATTATTTAATATAAAGTTTAAATTTAAGATCTTACTGAAGATAAAAGAGATTGAATAATAATTGGTAAATTGTCAGACTTACGTTGCGTTTGTATACTCTTGTATTGTAATCACTATGAAAATATAAAAAATACTTGCTCCTAATTATAATGTATCGTATTAAATACTCATAAAAACTTGCTCCATGTTTCTAAAATAATTGAACTCCTTCAAGTTAATAAGAAAATATGCTTTCTCAATGTTACTTTGTTGGATGATCAAGATTTGCAAATAAATACATATTATAGATATGTTTGATACTAAAAACCCAATAATATCTGTAAATCTTCCAAATCTTATAATCTTCCAACAAAATGACATTGAGTAGGCGTACTTTTGTGTTAACTGGAAGAAATTTGATTATTTTAGCAATATCCGAAGTTTTATTTGCGAAAAGGTACAGTATAATTATCAAGAGACACGATGATTTTTCGCCGAGAGATTCGCATTTGAAGTAAGAATCTGCCTTTTTCTTCAAATGCGAATCTCTCGGCGAAAAATCATCGTATCAAGATGCATAAAAAAGCATTTTAAAGAGGAGACTCTGTACTTTCGTACGCTTTTGATCCCAATAAGCTACAATTTTTTGTTTATACTGTGCACCGTCGCAAACTCGAACCATTATTTTTCAATTTTGTATGCTCGCGCTTTGTCATCCGCCATTTTCAATAAATTTATTTTGCAACATTGAAATAAATTGATTCTTAAAGTAGAGATTTTTAGCTTTATTTCCATATTTTATAGAACTTTCTATCTTTATTATTTACGAAGTTATCGTCAGTTGAAATTTGATGAATTTTTCCCACATTTTCAGTGTACCGCTTTTTTTTCGGGTGAGTGTACTTTAATTTTACATAAACTATAAAATTTCTTGTTATTCATTTTTCAATTATCTTACCTTAACACTTTTATGCACAAAATAATAAGAGGAATCAATTGGTGTAAAAAACATAGTTGTCTTTAAGAAAAAATATGTAGCTGAAATGATATATCATATTTTTTAACATTTTATAAACTCTCCGAATTTTGTTTGGGACAAATAAACATTGTATATTTTGTTTCTAACTTAAATTATATCAAATAAATGCGTTTTCGTTAAGATGAAATAAGAGTTTTTACAATAATACAGTTTTTTTTAACGTCGTCAAAATCGCCACTGTACTGCATGTCGTCAAACTATACAGTGTCGTGAAAATCTCCTTTTCACTATTACGGGTTAATTTAACGACAGTCGCCAAAGTATACGATTAAACGGTAAAAATTTTAACGACGGTCGTCAAAGTAGCCAGAAGTCGTCGAAGCTGCCAATGCGTGCCTAAAATTGTCGTCGAAGTATACGATTGACATACATATATATATATATATATATATATATATATATATATATATATAATATATTTACAGAAATGTGTAAATATATAAATATGTATCTTCTTGAAAGATATATAACATTTCAATGTGAGCATTGTTGAAATTGTGTTCAAACTGTGCAATAAAGGCAGACACATCTGTTTTACTGTCATCGACACATGCACACTTAGATATATGTGCGAGACGATAGAGCAGTAAAAATAAGCAAAGTTGTCTGATTTCAATATATTGAACACAATCAGTCCAAAATCGAGCAACAGAGCAATGTAAGAGATACAGCTCTCCAGCATGCGGGCACTACACAAGCAAAAACCGCACGTCACGCATCCGTGTGCGTATGCGTCTGTGTGCGTAGCATATTTTGTGTCATTTCTACCAGCATGCGACAAATGCTTCGTACGACAAATGCTAAGAAGCAAGCGTTTTCGAGTAAGGCAAGTCGCTAAAATATTAGAAATTCCGTGTTCGAGATCTGCTTCTTGAAACTTTTTTTTCTTTTTTTCCGCAAAGAACAGTGCATTATCAAGTAAAGAATTAGATTATATTCTTCCTCAAAAAATTTTATTTGTTAAAAATATTTGCATATAACTATAAAAAATACTAATTTATTACGATTTGTTAATAGAAAAATAAAAAATAGTTTTACATGTCAAATCGACAATGGACTCCTCTCGGGGATGGACGCAGGTGCTGGTGGACCCCCTGTTTAACAGCAGGAGGTCCATCTCCGCCGTCCATTTCAAGAGGGTCCTGCCCTTTGCATTGGTGGACCGGGAACCCCACACCGTAGACCAAGCGTTGAAGTCCCCGGCCACCAGCACGGGATGGGGGAGGCACCGGCGTATGCCGTCTTCCATTTCCCGTAGGAATTGCTTGTAAACAGGGCAGGACCATCTAGGGGGGGCGTAGACCCCCACCACACAGAGGGCACCCCACCGCGCAATGACGAAACCTCTGCCTTTCTCTAGGGTGATTGGAGGGGAGCGCGGGGAGTGCCTCCTAATTATGGCAACAGAGCCGTCCAGGTCCGCAAGCCAATTAGGGTTTGACTCGGAGACCCAGAGCGGCTCCAATACCACGCCCAGACCGGCATCACGCCCGCTCAGGTCCTGCAGGAAAAGGTCCTGGGCCCTACAAGCGTGATTCAGGTTCGCTTGGAGAAGCTTGGTGGACATTGTGGGCGTTCAATGTCCTATCCCTCCAAGCAGACCTCCATTGGGCCACTTGAGGTGGCCATTGTTTTCTCCCCCGAAGGGGGGGGACAACCTATCTTCCCGTTTTGGGAAGGAGAGGCGGGTGCCGGGGCCGTCTCTTGTTTCTTCTTTCTTTTATTCCCCTTGGGGGGTTTACATGCTGGGCTTCCCATACGATGGGAGGCCGGACGGCCCGCAGCATGGCACACTGCGCAGTGTGCCGGTGCCGAACACGAGCCGGCCAAATGCCCCTCGGATCCGCGATAGCAGCAGTTGCTGCGGTCCGCGGCGTTGGGGCACTTGACCCGTACGTGGCCCCCCTCCATGCATTTATAGCATTGGAGGAGGCGCTGGTCCAGCAGTGTGACCTGCGTCCAGCATCCGCCTATAATAAGGTGGCCGGCCTGGCACACCTTATTGGCCACCGCCAAAGGGCATCTTGCCCAGGCGGTGCCTAGCCCTCCGGGGGAGGTTCTGATCTCCCCCACTTTTATCTTGTGGGGGTGGCAGCCCCCTTTGTCCGCTACAGCTGAAACGATGAGATCAGCCGTGACGGACATGTCTATCCTCCAGAGGCGCTTCTCCGCCATTTTCTGCGGCCGGGCGATGCGCACCTCCGGTTTATCGGCGCACAAGCTCTCCAGGCGTTTGGAGAGCATGTCCGCCTTCTCCTGATTCCCAGGGCCCGGCACCTGGAGAATCATCGCGCCAGTTTGCGCCACTTTGGGTCTCAGGTGGGGGATGCCCAACTCTTCCAGGACAAGCTGCTTCCTAACCTGTCCCATCAGTGCACTGTACGTGTCTTTTGGACACGTAACAGTGACTGCCGCGGTGCTGGGGGCTCTCCTCTTCCTCCTCCTACTTTCCCCCTTTCCACCCCGTGAGGGAGGGGAAGGTAGGGTTTTGGAAGCGGGGGAGGGGGGGGGTTGTTTTCCCGTCTTCTGCGGAAGGTCCCGCCCGACACCTCCCTTCTTCCTCTTAACCACCTCAGTCCATGTCACCCTTTGTTGCCTGGGGGCAGCAGTTGAGGGGGCCGACTGGGTGAGGGGAGGACCCTTTTTGGGGAGAACAGAGGGGTTCATGGGCGGAGCCCTCTTTTTCCTCTTGAGTTGGGTCGGAGGATCGGACTTTGGCTGTAGGATGGCGCCAATAGCCCTGTCCGACTCCTTCGCTTTCTTGTTCTTTTTACCCCTTTTTCCAGGAACCTCCGACGGTGAGGGAGCTGTCTCCTTCTGGGGGGCAGGTCCCGTCCCGCCCGTAGAGGGCCCCGGGGGGGGGGGACGGAGATGAGGATACCTTCTCTCGAGAAGTCTGAAGAACTCCTCCACGTTTATTGGGGAGGAGCTCTCCAGTCGCGGGACCGATTCAGATGAAGGGTCCGGAAGCCTTTTCCTGGCCTTCTGAGGGCCAAGTGCCGGCCTGAGGGCCGGATTCTCGTCCAGGTCCGCCTGGCTGACAGGTGGTCTGGCAGGGGAAACCGCGGGTGTCAGGGGAGCCTCCAAATCCATCTCCTCCGAGTCCCTCCTAGTTTTGGATCGAGTGATCTGGGGGAGGGGGGAGGAGATGTTCTCCTGATTTCATCAAGCTCCCTTCGTAGTTCGGCCACTTGCTCCTCAAGTAGCCGGTTTATCTCTAGGAGCTCCACTACCTCTCCCGATGGCGCGGGAGCTCTGCCGGCCCTGGGGTCGTAATGACCTCCTTCGAGGCGGTCCGTCAGAGAGAAGGCCGCTGCCTCTATTGCAGCTGCTTCTCTGTAAAGGGCTTTTAACAAGTCCCCTTTTATATTGGAGGACTTGTGAGCCACAGTCCAGACTGCTGCCGCCCCCTGGACCAGCCTATTCCGCACTTCTTGGGCGGTGACCCTCTCGAACTCCCGTATCATCTCCCTGGTCGTTTCCTCGTGTGACTGACCTCGATCGACAGTTTTGTCGATGGAGATGTCCGGGCGAAAGGCGTATTCGGCGAGCTGATTGCACTGCTTCACTTTATCCTCCAGACTTTTCTCCCTGCGTTTCTGGGCCGTGTGTTGGCCCAGGTTTGCAGGGTCCTTAGGGGGACGCCCTCTTTTATCCAGCTTGGGGGCTGGTGGTCTTGACTCCTCTTCATCAGAGGAGCCACCCAAGCCGTGGACATCTTCGCTCCTGTACCTCTTGCCCATCAGGGACGTCCGACCAGGGGGTCGACACTCGCTCTTGCTAAAATGGGGGGACCGGTTTCAGCGCCACCATACTTTGTACCATCGGAAATAAGGAACTAACGGGACGCGCGGGAACATATAACCTATATATACCGGGTGTTTTAGACCACCCGTCCCACCCTTTTAAAACGTAGGAATGTGCTTGTACAAAAAAATGGCACAGACAAAATTTGCATGATTTTGAGGGATTTATCTGAGGGTGACCTTGACTTTGACCTCGCAGTTGATTTTCAAGGTTATTTAAAGGTCAGAGTAATTTTTTAAAATAGAAACCCCTATTTTTGATTCCAAAATCTAATAGTTGGTGTCAAGAGCTTTTCAAAACACTATAATGAAGTTATTTTTCATTAAGTACTTTTTGAGTTATGAGGCTTGTAAATTACAGTATTTTGACATAAAATACAAAATATCTTGTAAAACATTCAATTTTTGGGAATTTTACCTTAATACTTTTATGCATAAAATAATGAGACGAATCAATTGGTATAAAGAAAACACATTGGTTTTAAAAAAAAGTATGCAGTTGCATGTTGCAAACTACATATTTTTTCTTGAAAGCAACTATGTGTTTTCTTTATACCAATTGATTTGTCTCATTATTTTATGCATAAAAGTATTAAGGTAAGATTCCCAAAAATTGAATGTTTTACAAGATATTTTGTATTTTATGTCAAAATACTGTAATTTACAAGCCTCATAACTCGAAAAGTACTTAATGAAAAATAACTTCATTATAGTGTTTTGAAAAGCTTTTGACACCAGCTATTAGATTTTGGAATCAAAAATAGAGGTTTCCATTTAAAAAAATTACTCTAATCTTCAAATGACCTTGAAAGTCAACTGCGAGGTCAAAGTCAAGGTCACCCTCAGATAGATCTCTCGAAATCATGCAAATTTCGTCTGAGCCATTTTTTTGTACAAGCACATCCCTACGTTTTAAAAGGGTGGGACGGGTGGTCTGAAACACCCGGTATATACACACATTTCTGTACTGTTACTGACTCATTATTATTATTAATTATGATTATTATTAATTACAGTAAAATTGAGAGACATTATTCTTAGTTTTCATAACATTTATTTGTTATATAAATTTTATATGTATAATATTATATATATATATAATTACTTAGCTTTAAAACAATTAATTTAATATTTTGTAATTTTTAATACAACATTACAAAAATAACAAATTTATAATACATAAAAATGCAATGCAGCTCATTTTTCCGTCCCACTTAACAGACTGCGGACTGTCGGATAGATATTTATTAAATATCCGGTGTGATTAAAAAATGAGATGCAAAGCATGTATAATTACATGCACCACAGCATCTCAACATGCATCACTCATACCTAACAAAAATAATACAATAATAATACAACTGTAAATAAAACATAATTCATACATGCCACATTCATACATCATACAGCTAAAGTTCTTCTCAGATCGGCATATCCCGCTACCGCAAAGAAGCCGATCTTTCCTCTGAGATCATCAACCGCAACCACCACTGCCAATACCTGAAGGCACGCCTTCCCGGATAATGCCCGCAAGGAAAGCATGACTTCTTCAGGCAGATGATTCAGAGTAGAAGAATTCTACCTAATTCATCTTTCTAATTACACACTCATATTTCATACCAATTTTATACTTATAAATATATAACAATTTTACAATTTTTTAATTCATATTAACAATAAATATTCAAATTATTAATATCTGATATTAAACAATTTTTCTTTTTGCACCACCATACTAAAGTTTTTATCGCTATTACACGTACTATTATTTTAAAAATACTATTATGATGTTCTATACATTCATGCCAATCCAAATTAATATTCCACTCTTCAAAATGTTTAATAATTACTTTTAAAATATTTTTTTGGTGGGCTCGCGTTTTTAACAATTTATTTATAGTGCATATTATTTGTCTAATACAAATTGGAAAATTACTATTTTTAAAACTTTCCTCACATTCCAAACAAAAATTAATTTCTTTTAAAATAGTTACATTAATTTCTTCTAATTTTTCAAACAATAATGTTACAATAGAATTTTCCGAAACATTTTTATCAGTAATAAATTCCACGGGTTCGTCATCACAATCATCGTTGCGAACATCATGCACCTGAACATTTGAAGCATCACTTTTCAAACACTCTTCTAATGAAAACAACATGAAGCCATCATTAGCGATTTCGCAATTACCGCCAATGATTTTAATAGACTTCATGTTGCTCACCAATAAAGTGATGAACGATTTTTTAAACTGTGCAGGTGTCGGATTGGTATGACGAACAGCGTGACTTCTAATTTGACCAAAAAAATTTTCTAACAGATCTTAATTACAATATCGCGTATATAATTTATTAAAATTAAATTTAACATGAACAATTTTCCATAATTTTTGAAAGTTATTAATAGTAAAATACCAATTTTTTATACTTCGCACTGTGTTGACAATTTTCCGCGATGTTTTTTCTATAAAAACCATATTTCCTAATGTTTCTTTTGCACTCACCCAGAACGCATGATGTACACTGTTCTCAACTACTGGACACCGCAATTCACAATTGTCATCCTTCACTTTATCGCAACTATTTGTTGAGTCAAAAAGATTGTTGAAAAAGTTCACCGCCTTCGCTGTCGCAAGTCCTTCTTCCTCATTTATTTTTTTTTCTTTGTTGTCTATTAATACGGTACCTGTAACAAACATTAATGTAAAAAAATAACACTAAATTGCTTCTACTACGAACACATATATCTTTATTGCTTTTAATTATTGCTGTACTCACACTTCGATCTAGCTAACGTTTCAATGTAACTCGCAACTGTCCCGCTCAACACTTGAGTCGCGTATTTAACACGCATCTTCTTAATTTTCTTTTCTAAAATATGTTCTTCAGTTAGTTTCTTTAATTGCGGTCGAATGGTGTTCATGGTCCTGTCCATTTGCCATGCAGTCTTCACTATATCCCACGATGCCACGGAAGCAGTGTTCCTTTTTATTTATTAACAAGTTTTTCATTAATAAATTGTTTCTCATACCTTTGATTAAGTGCGGATAATCGTACAATGGAACGATTTCCACACCATCCACTTCGAAAGTTTCACCTGTTAACAGTTAATAATTACAATTTAATATTAAAATATTATTACCTATAACTATTATATACTATCAAATATTAATACGTACTTTCAGTCCTATTTTCCAATCTTCGTTTAATATTAGTGCGCAACAATAATTCTTTTATTGCGGCAACGTTGCTTGACCCTTGATCGCAAACAGTACTAACGATGTAAAAGCCTGCTTTGTTAACATCATGAATATGTTTCTTAATGCAACGTAATAACTGCGCGGTATTAGTTTGTTTACTGCAAAAACTATACGAAATTGGCAATTTCCACCCCGAATTTAAACCACGTAACATAAAAACTAACGCGTGATCTGCTACTTTAGCGGTACGGTTGGTGCCCCAATCCTCAAGACCACATATAATATTCTTTCGGATATCATAGGTGACAGAAGATTGAATAGAAACCTCATGCCACATTAGAATGCACACTTTATCTTTCAATGGCAAATTTGGAGCTATTTTCTCCAAATGTGTCAGAATAAAAGGGTTTATTCCAGTGGTCACAGGTATTCTACGTACCGCTAACTGTAGAGTTTTAATCAAGGGAATATCTGTAAAAACTTCGCGTAAACAAGTATATGCACGCTTTCCCATCGTTTTGTACATCGTTAATGTGAGAGCCTTTTCTTTTTCTTCATATCGGTGTCCCTATATAACATAAAACCTTATTAATAATGTATTAATTTTGCAAATTATTATTATGCAAAAATATTTAAAACGTTTATTATTTTTATATAAAATAAAAACAAACGCATACCAAGCAAATGCTATTATAAGTGCACATTAAAAACATGTTACGTAAGTTGACAAACATTACAAGTACACACACACACATCCACGCCCACACATATATATATTAAAGCATTAAAGCATTTAAGCATTACAAACATACATTGCAGATTTTACATATAAGCATATCAGCCATAACTGATATAAGAACAAACATGCATATATATTCAATAAGCACTATCATTAATAGAAAGCATTTTTTACTACTATAAACTATTAACTAATACTATTTTTAATAAAATAAATATTAATTAATATTATATATCCATTAACTTGTAAATAGAGAAAAAACAATAGATATTTCATGCAATCAAATTCGTAAAAAAAAATATTTGTTATTATATTAATTGTAAAGTTATTAAAAATATGTGCGTTCTAAAAATAGATAATAGTGCAGAAAATAAGAAAAAATCAAGGCAAAGAATTTCAAACATGAACAATGTTAAAGCTTTGACACACATATACTTACATTTTGTGTAATATTGTATTTTTCAATGTGATGAAATATCTCATTTATTTTCATTTCTTTTGCTATTTAATACTTGTGTACTTCAGTACATAGTTTGCCATCCATAGATAATGTAATAATCTTCAACATATTAAATATTTGAAATCTTACATTTCTTACAATATTTCTGAAAAGCCTACGAAAAATTTTCTACATTACGGACATTTAAAATATAACACAACGTAATGTTTCATTGCAGAACATTGCATATTTCTATTTTGCTACATATAACAGTATATTTAACAATATCTAAATATCTATACATATATTTATTACTATCTAATAAATTTCTACAGTACCATTAATGTTGTGCATGCAAAATATATAAGGATTAGTAAAGCATACATACGTTAAGCATTAGTGAAGCATTAACGCATTTACAATTTAAGCATTTTAATAAAGCATATATTAATATCTTGTCTTTAATAAAATATATATTAGTATGAAGATATTAATATTGTTGGAATGCAATAATATTATTTCAGTATATGAAGTGTGTAAAAATAGCAATATTCTTTAACTATGACATATTTAAAATGATAGATTCGCGCAGCCATATGTGCTCTGAAACGATTTAAATTAATCTTGTAATAATCTTATAATCTTTAATCTTATAGTACCAACAAAATATTAAAAACAAATCTGTGATTTATACTTGCGATTTCTCTGTATCATTTCCAAAAATATCCGTTGCATGCTGTTAACATCTTCAGTAACATTTTCCCAGTTGTTCTGACGATGCAGTTTTATAATTTTTCGATATTTCTTCACTTGAGCCTTCTTCTTGTTAAGTTTCTTTATGTATCTTCTTTTGGTTGTTTGGATTAATTTTTCTTCTTCAATATTTCTCTCTCTTTGCACTCTTTTTGATGTAGAGGCCAAATTAATTTTGTCTTGAACATTTTCGAAAGATATATTTTCATTTTCATTATGCAATTTTGAACATGTTTATTAAAATTAACAAAATTATTTTCAAAAATGCTATTGTTAGCATTATTGAGATTTTCATATTTTACATTATCTTCTAATTCAATATTATTTTCAAGTTCTACATTTTCAAATTCCATATTATTTTCAAACTCTACGTTATTTTCAAACTCTACGTTATTTTCAAACTCTACGTTATTTTCAAACTCTACGTTATTTTCAAATTCCATGTTATTTTCAAACTCTACGTTATTTTCAAACTCTACGTTATTTTCAAACTCTACGTTATTTTCAAACTCTACGTTATTTTCAAATTCTACATTATTTTCAAACTCTACGTTATTTTCAAACTCTACGTTATTTTCAAACTCTACATTATTTTCAAATTCTACATTATTTTCAAACTCTACGTTATTTTCAAATTCTACATTATTTTCATTATTATTATCATTTAAATCTGGCAAATTTCTGTTTGGTACAGCATTTTCTATTAAATTCCTTCTAATTCCGTAAGGTTTAATCATATCTTCCGAAAAATGTTCTGTACAAATTCTTAATTTGGCCATTGCTTCTTTTGGTGCACCTATAACTGAAAGAAATGACACGGTTTTGTATTGAGAAGATATTATAATGTTTATTGTAATATAGTAAAATATATATGTTTAAGCACAAAAGGAATAGGACTTCTTGTCACGCTCGTTGTCATAGACAGACATGTTACAACTGGGCCTTGCCCACTGCCTCCAGCGCCACCACATCAAACTAGAACTATCTATATATATAGATATCATTTGCGCGCCATAGAATACAAATGTATTACATTCAACAATAACAAAAAAATGAAGCATATTGTAAAATTATTATAGGGGAAGGTGGGGTAAGACGGACCCCCTAAGCAAAAATGGCTATATTTTTTATATTAATGACAAAAAGTAACTGAAATTTAGCATGAAGAAACTGTAGAATGTTTATTATAAGATTATAATGTTAAATTTTCAAAATTTGCAAAAGTTTGAATTATTATTAAGATTTTTAAAAACTTAATTTTGGTTCGTTTTACCCCATAGGTGGGGTAAAATGGACCATCCCATGGGGTAAAATAGACCAAGCCGAGATAATATGGATCAAGAAATAATTTAACTGATCAACTCAAAATCAAAACTATATAGTATTTATTAAATATTTTTGAATAAGAATAGAAATTAATTTAACATTAATTATTTTATTATACACACAAATCTTTAAAATAATTATAATCTTTATAATTTTTAACGTTTATATTAAATATAACATTAAATATAACATTTTAAAATAAAGCATGTAAATAAAATAAATAATTATTATAAAATCTGTTTTTATTTGGAGACATTATTTTCAATAAATTTCAAGTTTCTTCTACTTTTAACAGTGCGTTTTTTATTTTTCATAGCTTTTTTCAGTAAAAAAAATGAGATGTAAAATATTTCTCAAATCAGAGCAAATATATAAGCAGAAAACTATAAGTAGAAAGTATAAGTAGAAAATATAAGTAGAACAAATATATAAATTGGTCCGTTTTACCCCATTTAAATTGGTCCATTTTACCCCACATGACAACATTAATATTATCTTATTTTTATTTACCTGTATCAAAATTATTTTTTAAATGTAACTAATGAAATATTACTTCTCAATAACCAGAAATATGGAACTTGTAGAAAAATTTAAAAATATTAAGTTTTGCAATCTTAGTCACTTAAAATGTAATACTAAGAAATTAGATCACGAGATCTATTTGCAAGAATTTGACGTTTTTTCATAAATAACTTACGATAGTCTTATGATATAATGACGTAATTTTTAAACAGTTAAAAAGCATCAAAAAGGAAATTAATTTTATGTTTATCCAGCAGATAGAGGTACTTACTAATAAGATCTAGCAAATGGACCATTTTACCCCGCGGTCCGTCTTACCACCCCCACCTTCCCCTATATATGTATATGTATATATACAGGGTGTCCCTAAATTCGCGCCCACGGAATACAAGGCGTGATACTTTAGGCTAAAAGAAACAACTTTTTCCTTTAGCAAAATTGCGTGCGATAAGTAGTTTTTGAAGGAGAGCAGGTTGAAGTAAACCAATAAGCGTTCTGGTGTAAGTGGCGCTCAGGACCAGCGCGCGCGCTTCACTCACTAGTATCAAATTCTTGACTAGTATTTACAAGTAATGTTAAAACATTAATGCTTTGTTATAACTAGTTTACTATGAATTTATTTGTATTTTAGTTATGATTTTATTTTAATTATACATATGATTAGTTAGACTATACTTAGGACTCAAATAATAAGAATCAACTTGAATACTGAACCGTCATCTTTTTCCATATTGTATTATTTAAAAAGTGAATAATTAACAAAATAAATATTGCTTTTTGAACATTTCAGGACCGGTCCGCGAACGGACCGGGGCGCCCTCCCGGGATGCTCAGTTCTCGCTGCTCGGCCCTGACCTCGGAATACTTCCGAGCGGCCCGAGCAGCCCCCAAACCGGGCCGGAGTCCGCGAGCAAGCTCGACGAACCGGCCCCAGTCCCCGCCGCCGTCCGACCCTGCCTCGGAATACGTCCGAGCGGCTCGATACGGTCCGGCCCAACGAGCCCGGTGGGATTCCGGGACATCGCCGACCCGTCGCTCTTCTTCACGCTCGCGTACACAGGGACCACGTCCCCATGCCGTTTGAGCGAAGATGAAGAGCCCATCCCCTTTGTGGGACGCCGCCTTCCCCCATGCCAGGCGGCAGGCCCCTAAGGACCTCCGCCCCAGACACAAGGAAACCGGCACCCACATCCGCCCCTTTAGGCGAGGTCACCGAAGTGGCCCACCAGAGACCCATCCCGCCAAAGCAGCAGCCCCAGCCAGGACAGGCCTCAATCATGGGAGGAGCACCCCCCTGGCCAGCCGCCCCACAGGGCTGACGAGCCTGGCCGCCCGTGCACGGGGAGGAGATAGAAATCTCCCCCTAACGGTGCCGTGCCACCGGGGGTTTGAAGTTGGAGTCCCCATCTCCTACCGGCGATTGGGATTCCATCTGTGTGAAACACACAGACTTCCTCCCTAAAGGAGTCGCCGGGCTCCTTATACCCTCAGAATAGAGGGTACTGTGCGCTCTTAGCACCCGTTCCGCCCCGGAGGGTTTCACGATGAGCCTCCTCACCACGACAAGGTGGCGCACAATGAGGAGGACGAGTAGGTCTGTCTCAGGTTGCGTCGCAATCGCTTCCCGGAGAATTAGATGCCTATTATCAGGTGGTTATAAAGTTACATTAGATATGAGTGAGCATTTTTTTTTTTTTTTTTTTATTGGTGGGTCATTAGAGAGCGAGTGGCGCGTTGTTTAATACTGCTTCGACTCGCGAAGATGAACGAAACCTTCCTTGTCGAGTCTGATTTGATCGCGGGAATGCGGCGTGTATTTCGCCTCCGTCTACCGCGGAAGCCTTTCCCGCTCCGCAAAGATTTGATAGACGTGACGGCGAAGTTTGAGGGGAGTTGCCCCCCAGTTTTCTCCGGGGGTTCTTCCGGTTTGGGGTGCCAATATCCCATATAATAAAGTGCATGAAGAAACAAGGGGAGGCGGAGAGGTAAGTGTTTATTGTTCCACAAATAATTTTAAACGATTCGCATGAACGACCATGCTTTTTCTCCCCGCTTTTATAGTGTAATTCACGTCGGAATTTTGTTTAATTATTGTATGCGGTCCTTTCCATAAAGATTTTAATTTCTTAGAGCGTCCGCGGCGCAGTGTTTCATCGTATAGCAATACCTTGTCGCCTGCTCTAAACGTGCTTATATTAGCCTTTTTGTCGTAGTATTCTTTTCATTTTGCTTTCTCCTCTTGCATGTTCGCTTTCGCTACCTGGTGTGCTGCGCGCAATCTTTCTTTGAACTCGGATACGTAGTCATCATACGTATACGTTAATTTCGGAGGACATGTCAGGGCCGTAGGGAGCGTAACCTGGTGTCCGTACAACAGTTCAAATGGCGTATAACCTGTCGCTGTATGTGGTGTAGTATTGTATGTGAACATTGCGTAGGGCAGCCATTCGTCTCAATCGGTCTGATCTCCGTTTATGTAGTGTCGCAAGTACTCCGCTAGTGTCCTGTGCGATCTTTCGAGCGCGCCGTTACTTTCCGGGTGGTACGCGCTTGTACGAATTTTCTCAATTTTTAACAGTTGCAAGTGCTCTTAAACACTTCGCTCATAAAATTCGTTCCCTGGTCGGTGAGAATTTTATCAGGCACTCCGTATTCCAAAATTATTTTTGTAACGAATGCCTTCGCTACTGTACCAGCTTCCTGATTTTCGATGGGCATTGCCTTGCTCAGTTTCGTGAAATGATCTTGGAATGTTAGTATGTATTTGTTTCCGGTTAGAGTTACGGTTAACGGTCCTACTATATCTAATGCGCATTTTTCGAATGGCCTATCCGGAGTGTTGCGTTGTCTTTCCGATCGCAACCGTAAGTTCGAGATCCGCTTGGGGAACGGGACGTACTGCTTAGAGGTGTGGAATAACTGGACGCAAACCTTGCCTCGAACAATTTATTTAATCACTCACAAACCGCCAGGACGGTGTTAGATTTTCGTGAGCCGTGTACGGACACGGGGAAACGAGTCGGTGTATTCGCGTATCGTAAACTGAATCCGTCGCTGCTTGCGCACGACTGTATTTATACGAATCGGCAATCAAGAGTTTTGTAATATTATTGATATGTTATTGTTGATATCGGATATTGTTGATATGTTATTGTTGATCTCGGATTGCTGATTCGTGTCACCTTGAATCCGAGGTTGTTTCTCTGCAGCCTCATCGTTATTCTTTATTTGCTAAATAATTCTTTCTTAGTATTTTTATTTTGGTATTTAACTTAATTAACCTTATAGCGACACGTTGTGTTACGACACACAACATCCCTCCCCCGCGAATGGAAGAAAATGTAGGTACGGAGTTTCCGTGCGGAGTAGGCGGTGCGAGTGTATAGTTTTACAGTTAGTTCTTGTCCTACCGTCTACCTATTATTCCGCAGTAGTCTTTCTTTTTCGTAATAATAGTATTGCTCCTATGCCTAGTGCTAATACAATAATCACGATGGCAAGCGAACTTGTGACCACAGGATACAAAGTCAAGGGTTGAATAATTTTTCCCTCTGTTAACTCGTCGTCTACTTCTCTTATTTTTTCTCCCAAATCTATTAATTCCTTTGAATTTTGTATCATCTTTTTCAATTTTAACGGTTTGATTTCCATGCTCGTTTCACCATTAGTTATACCTTCTATTTTTCCCGTTAGATTAAAACGTGGTATATATGCCTGAATGTTCGGGCCTTCTATTATTGTTCCTGTGTTCAGGGTCATGTCCTTCGCAATTATTTTACAATTATTTAATAGAGTTATTCTACCTGTTCGTGTGATTTTGGTCTGTATTTCCTTATGGTTTAAACAAGTAATCATTACGTCTTGTTCGCTGTTAGTCGAATATAACCAAGAATTTTCCTTCGTTAATGCTATCCAAATAGTTTGGTTAAAACTTACATACTTATTTCCGCAAATTGCCCTTTTTGTCAAACCTACATACAATTGTACTTCACATAACGCTCGAGGGTTAATATTATATATCGGACTATCCGATTTACATATATATTTCTTGTCTATCTCAATACATTTTTCTAAGTTTTCTTCGCTTATCGCTAGATATACGGATAATTCTAAATTTACAGCAAACAATTGTTGGTTAATCTCGGTAAATACAAATATCTCGCGTTGGTCAGGGACAGGTAAAGGTATGGCTTTTATTAACCTGTATTTCGGATATGTTACAAGTGGCAATTTCAACTTTACAAATATAGTCTCATTCTTAACATACGAGTTTACACTTGTAATTTTTTCAAACGTTGACCAATCACTTACATCTAGCTTGAGAGGAAAATACGTTCCGCGTGGTAAATACGGCGCAGCAGCCCGCATTTCGGCGAAAATTCGTTCGACGGGTAATAGACTCGGATTCAACATTCCATGCGACGCCTGCGTTAAGAAATCATACACATTTTGAATATCTCTGTCGGAATCTGCTAGCATTCTGTCGAGTAATGCACAGTACTCGTTGATTTCCTCACGTTTGATGATTAATAAAGTACCATTATAAATGCGTGCGTCTAAGTCGTACAACAATTCGTTATTTTCGTCGATCGTCTTTTCCAAATCGCTTATGTGCGCTATTGTAGAGTTTAATATTTTTAATTGATGCCTCGTGACATGATTAAAAGTACTCTCGCTATTTTGCAACAGTGTTAATTGCTCGTTGATGCGTTTCTCATCTCCGGCATCCATAGTGCCGAATAAATATTTCGCTACCTTTCCTATCCCGTCAATTAGACCGCGTTTCTTCTCGTTCGGATTTCCGTAAACTCTTTTTAGTTTCTTCAATAATGCTGCTATTCTAACTTCGTCTTTTCTAATTAATCGTAGTAAATTCGCGAACTGACTCTTTTCTGCTCGTGTAGAGTGTATCGTGTTCTTTGCGCTTTCCGCTAATTCTAGCCATTCTTGTACACGAATATGTCGTTTTCCTAATGCCGAAATATCTACGGTTATCACGAACTTCCAATATGATTCGATGACGTTAATCTCACCTACTTCTTCAAAGTATATTCCTGGTTCGTGTGAGAATCTTTCTATCTCCACGGCTAAATTCGTCTCGGTTTTCGTTGCTGACATCAGAGTTCCAAGAAATATAATGCACCTACAGAATAAACTTTTCTTTAACTGTTGTCGTCATAACTTATTCTACTGCTTAATATATTCCGTCATATTTTTATTCCTCCTTTTTTTAGTTTTCTACAAATAATTTTAGACGGTTTGCATGCACCGTCATCTCTTTCCTCCCCTTTTTAATAGTGTAGTTTACTTCCGAATTCCTTTTTACTATTACGTATGGCCCGCACCATAACGTTTCTAATTTCTTTGAACGTCCTCGTCGTAACGTTTCATCATATAATAACACTTTATCACCTTCCTGGAAGATGACTTGATTAGCCCGTTTATCGTAATACCGTTTAGCTTTTACTTTCTCTTCGTGCGCATTGCTCTTGGCAATCTTATGGGCTGTTCGTAATTTTTCCCTTAACTCGGACACGTAGTTGTCGTAAGTATATGTAAGCCTAGGTGGTTGTGCTAATGCTGTAGGCAGAGTTGCGCGATGTCCAAAAATTAACTCAAACGGTGTATATTCTGTCACCGTGTGGGGAGTGGTGTTATACGCGAACATAGCGTACGGCAACCACTCATCCCAGTCCGTTTGATCTTCATTTACGTAGTGTCGCAAATATTCAGCTAAAGTTCGATGCGATCGCTCCAGCGCACCGTTACTTTGTGGATGATAAGCGCTGGTCCTGATTTTGTTAATTTTTAACAATTTACAAGTGTCCTTAAGTACACTGCTCATAAAATTGGTCCCTTGGTCTGTTAGAACTTTTTCAGGTATCCCGTATTCTAGCACGATCCCTGTAACGAACTCTTTCGCTACGATTTCGGCACCTTGATTCGCTATAGGTATCGCCTTACTATATTTGGTAAGATGATCCTGGAATGTTAATACATATTTATTTCCATTGTCTGTGACGGTTAGCGGTCCGACAATGTCCAAAGCGCATTTTTCGAACGGTTGGCTAGGCGTATCCGTAATCACCATCGGCGCTTTGTTGTGTTTACTTAGTTTATTCTTTTGGCACTGTTTGCATTTAGATATGTGGTCTTCTACGTCTCGTGTAAGGCCTCTCCAATTATGTGTTAATCGAATGCGATTTATCGTTCGCTGTAGACCCTGATGCCCCCCTATCGGCGCATCATGATATTCATACATTATCTGTCTTTTTTCTTCTTCTGTATACTTCTTGATTTCGTTTTTGTCATCCTCTTCGCTTCCACTTCCTTTTTTTGCTTCGTCATCATCATTCTTTCTGTCTTTGTTTATCGCGGATACTGTCTGCGCGACATTGCGACTCAGCGCATCGGCATTAACATTGCTTTTTCCCGCCTTGTACACGATTTCATAATGTACTCCTCCAGTTTCAACCTCCATCTGATCAATCGCGAACCCGGATCGTTTACATTGAATAACCATGTTAACGGTTGATGATCCGTGACTATTGTAAACTTAATTCCGTATACGTACGGTCTAAAATGCTTTACCGCCCACACTATAGCTAGCAACTCCTTTTCCGTAGTACTGTAATTTTGCTCAGCTCGATTGAGTGTTCGACTTGCGTAGGCTATTGGACGATCCTGTCCTATTTCCCCCTGAGAAAGTATAGCTCCTACAGCAAAGTCTGAAGCATCTGTTGTAACTATGAATTCCTTGCTGAAATCCGGATACTGAAGTACCGGTGCTGTAACTAGTTTTTCTTTTAATACATCGAAAGCATGTTGCTGTTCCGCGGTCCACTCGAATTTCACGTCCTTTTTCATCGATTTAGTGAGTGGTTTAGCGATTCCGGAGAAATTCTCGATGAACCTCCGATAATATCCAGCTAATCCGATAAACGCTTGGATATCTTTTGTTTTGTTCGGCGTAGGGAAGTCTTGTACAGCCTTGATTTTTCCCGCATCAGGCATTATTCCATTCTCAGTAATAATGTGCCCCAGATACGTCACTTCTTTTCTCAGAAATTCGCACTTGTCCGGTTGCAATTTCAACTTGTTTGCACGAATTCTGTCCAATACTTCTTCTAGCCGCCGATTATGTTCGGTCAAACTAGCTCCATAAATTACAATATCGTCCAGATAAACTAAACATTTTATGCCCTGCAATCCAGCCAGTATGGTATTCATCAAACGCTGAAATGTCGCTGGCGCATTCTTCAATCCAAAGGGCATCCTGTTAAACTCGTAATGCCCATATGGTGTCGAGAATGCCGTTTTTTGTTTATCTTCCTCTGCCATTGGTATCTGGTGATAACCAGAAGCCAAATCTAAGGTCGTGAAGTATTTTGAGCTTCCTAATTGATCCAGAATATCTGTGATATTAGGTAATGGAAAGGAATCTCCTATAGTTACATTGTTTACCTTCCGGAAATCTACTACGACCCTCATTTTCGGTTTCCCCGAAGCGTCCATTTTCTTTGGCACCACTAGGAGAGGTGCGTTTCATTGGCTCGTACTTGGGCGTACGATTTTATTTCTTAGCATTTCTCTCACTTGTCTGTTCACTTCCTCTTTATGCTTTTCCGGCAACCGGTACGGTCGCGTGTTGGCGGGCGCCGTCCCCGGCCGCGTCGCGATCTCGTGTTTTATCGCCACGGTATGAGTCAGCGGTTCTCCTTCTATATGAAAGATATCGCTGTACTCTTCACAAATCTTTGCTATTGCCTTTTGCTCTTCCTTATTCAAATGTTCAATTCTTAATGCGTCTCTTATTTTCTCCAAACGAGACATTGGCTTATCTGTCGCCTTGTTAACTTCAGTATTAAATACTTGAATTCCTGTTTCCGCTTCTAACAATGTTAACTCTACGTGTGGAGTCTGTATGTCTACCGGCTTATCGGTAGTGTTGATTACGCTTATGACACAACCGTAATCTTGAGCTGTCGTCACGCAACCTCCTATGATAATTCCCGGCTGCATTTCCAATGCATGCACTATTCCTGTCATATTTTTATTTGTAGTGGCGGATATTATGGTCTCACTTCGTGACTTCAATGTGACTGGTCGGCACGGAAATAGTTTAAATTTGGTGTCCCCTATCGTTAGTCGCTTAGTGGGGTAATCCCATTTCATCACGTGCTTTTTAAGGAAATCAACTCCTAATATTCCTTCATGACTTATCGGAAAATTGTCCTTCACCACATGCATTTTATGCGTAATAACTTGCCCTTTCAATAGTACGTGAGCCATTATCGTGCCCAACGTTTCGGCCTTCTGTCCAGTAGCGCCTATTATCATTATCTTGTCATCGTAAACTAAAGTTTCTTCTTTTAAGGTTTTCAATTTAATTAAAGTTATTGCAGCTCCTGTATCTACGAGCATAACTGCCCGTGCTGCTCGAATTTCTTGCATAGGTACTGCTATTAAATCTAGATTAAGTTCGGCCTGTGCATATTCGCCTACTGATGCTATCTGCAATGTTTTTGCGGGTCGTGCTGTTTTTATGTTTGCCTCTTCTCCTTCGCCTTGCTTGGCGTTTTTCCTCGTTCGGGCGTCGTCCTTGTCTGGCCTTCCATGCAATGACCAACAGGTATCTTGATTGTGCCCCGATCTTTTGCAATGTTTACAAAATATGTTCATCATGTTGACCTTCTGGCCGCTAGCTCTCGGTAATTGATACCGGTTATTATAATTATGAAAGCGTCCTATTCTGCAATCACGCCCTTCATGACCCAATTTGCCGCATTTGATACATTTTAGTATCTTTTCTCTTGCGCCGTTACTATTACTGAATTTGTTATAATTCCTATTTTCGGAATACGGACTTTGCAATTTTTCTTCAGCCGTCGCTATCGCAATCGCCTCTTGTAGCGTTTTGTAATTGCGTGCGCGTACTATAGTTTTAATGCTTTCGTTTAGTCCGATTTGGTAGTTTTGTAGCGCTAAGTTTTGTATAGTGGTCTTTATTGTATTTTTCTCCATGACCGTGAGACTTTTTCCATCGATCATCGCTTCGTAAAGTTTCATCGCGAGCTGATCTGCTCGTGTACCGAAAGCTTGGGCGTTCTCTCCATGCTTCTGCTTTAGCGTGTTAAATTCAATTTGCAAGTGCGTTATACTCTTATGAGTTGTATATCCTGCTTCTATTTCTCGTTTTAATTGCACGAACGTTTGAATATCTCTTGTTTGAAAATCGAGCAAGACCTTTCCCTTTAACTTAGTACACAGTATCGCCTTCAGCAACTGTAATTCTTCCAAAGGGTCTATACTTTCCACCGCGTAAGTACTCGCGCTGAGGAACTCTTGTATTTTAGCCTGTGACGTTCCGTCAATCTCTGGGATTAAGCTTCGCGCTTCTTTTAGTTGCATATACTCATGCATGGCTATCGGCCTATTTCGTATATCCGACATACCCCGTCCGTATGCTACATCCGCGTTATCAGTTACGCGCCTAGTAGTCAGTGGTACATTCAATTCTCGTTGGCCCGGTATAGCTAAGAGCCGTTGCTGCCACTCTTGCTGTTGCCCCCGTACGTTTTCTATTTGTTCGTGGAATTGCTCTTGCATTTCGGTCAACTGTTGTCTTATTTCGCGCACAAAGTCAGTAGTATAGCAACACGGGTTCTAACCCAGGCATCTGAGGGGGTGCGCGGGTGAAGGGGGGGGAGAGGTTGAGGGGAGGGGGTAATGACGTCATCGTTTTGGAGGGGAGGGGGGTAATGACGTCATTGTTTTGGAGGGGAGGGGATAATGACGTCATCGTTTTGGAGGGGAGGGGGTAATGACGTTATCGTTTTGGAGGAGAGGGGGTAAATTTGGAGTGGAGGGGGAGACGAGGGAGGTGCGGGGGGAAGAGGGGAAGGTATCGGATTACAGGGGGAAGAGGTTGAGGGGAGGGGGTAATGACGTCATCGTTTTGGAGGGGAGGGAGTAATTTCGGAGTGGAGGGGGTGACGAGGGAGGTGAAGGGGAGGTGCGGGGAAGGTATCGGATTACATAAATTCCTGGAAAAGATAAGATAAGGATTGTTTATATAAGGATTCCTGGAAGAGATAAGATAAGGATTGTTTATATAAACATGTGTCATATAGAGATAAGGATTGTTTATACAAAGGGTATCGGATTACACTGCGTCAGCACTTTTGGAGTGGAGGGGGGACGAGGAAGGTGAGGGGGAGGTGCGGGGAAGGTATCGGATTACATAAATTCCTGGAAAAAATAAGATAAGGATTGTTTATATAAGCATGAGTCATAGAGAGATAAGGATTGTTTATACAAAAATGATTCATAGTTCCGAGAATTGTTTATATCCTTTGCAGGTTCGTGCAGGTTTTAGCGTGACATCATCGCTATTTTTAGATCATAGGCCCTTAGGCAGCCACTTTTAGGCGCCATGTTACCAGATTTCAATTTGCGTGACATCATCGATATTTTTAATTAGTGTCGTGTGCGACGAGCGGGTATAAAAAGCTCGCGGAAAAAAAATAGGAGCCATCAGTTATCCGAAACCATTTGGACAATCACTACATCGCTGCAACGCTTCATCTGAATTATAGCAACGATGTTTTCTACCGTACAACAGACAACTATGAGTAATCCGGCTGACAAACAGCAAGGTGTGGATGCGAAGAAGCGGAAATTCTCACCCAACGTGTAAGTTGACTCTATTACTATTTACACTTTTAAACTTACTGCTATTGTTACATTTCAAACTTATACAAGCTTTTATCCACAGTGAAACCGTGTGAGCTTCGGCGGACGCGGATTAGCTCGCCGGAATCCAGGTTCGGTCGGTTGGGGGTATGTCAAATAAACCAAATACTCGTTTATCAGAAAAATAATGAAACAGTGTTTATTGAGAAAGATGTTGATACGATTTGCCTCGAATGATCTGCTACAATGCTCGTGCATACATGCAAAGCGTGTGCAAGATGAATTTGAAATAGTATATAAATTAGCCAAATATCGGTGAAGTAATTAACAAGTGATAGCGGAATAGTTCTTTAAAGCGGCGTGAAACGAATACAGAGTAGCGTGAAGATAAATGCGGAGTTTCGTTACTGGTAAAATAATTATTTGAGCAACGGTGGAATAATTATTTTAAAGCGGCGCAAAATATAAGTGAAAGCAACGTGAAAATAAATGCAAGATATCGGCAAAGGCGAAATAATTATTTAAGCAATGGTGAAATAATTATTTTTAAAGCGGCGCAAAATATAAGAGCGAAAGCACGTGGAAATACATGCAAGATATCGGCAAAATGAAATAATTATTTAAGCAGTGGTGAAATAATTATTTTAAAGCGGCGCAAAATATAAGAGCGAAAGCACGTGGAAATACATGCAAGATATCGGCAAAATGAAATAATTATTCGAGCGGCGGCGAAATAATTATTTAAGGCGGCGTAAAATAAATGCGAAGTATACGGGAAAGTCAATGCGGCGTATCGTAATAATGAAATAATTATTTGAGGCGACGGTGGAATAATTATTTAGTATGACGTGAGGCGTCCTGGTGCGGTCGGCGAGAGCGCAAGCGCGGGCGATCGTGTCGCAACGGTTGGTACGAGACGGAGCGCTCGTCGGTGAGTGCGTTCGTAGTATCGCGAGTCTGTTCGATCGTAGATCGATGCGGACTATTCGGCGGCGCGGATTGGTCGGCGCGGTGTTGCTTGCCGGACGGATTATCGTTATGAAATCCCGGCGAATAAACGCGGTGTGCGGACTTAGGCTGCCGATTACGTTCGGCGGGAGTACGAGGATGCTCGTACGAAGACGGAATTTAGAATAGCGACCTGGCTAGGTATGCGGAAATGCCCGCAATACAGAGTTCGGTGGCCTGGAGGAACCAAGTACGCTTGGCGGGTATACGAATATATTCGTATCCTGGAATCAAAGAATACCGAGGACGCTCGGCGGTACACGAGGATTCTCGTGTGCTGGTAAAGGCATAGAGTCCGAGTATGCTCGGTCGGGACTACGAGGACACTCGTAGCAGGTTTGTTCGCTGTCGATCAGCGAACGGAGTCTGGTGAGAAGACGTTCAGCCGGGCCTCTTTTATACCCGGCTGGCGGCCGAATGATTTCGAATCGGCAAGCATCGGCGGTTTCGGCGGCGAGTCCCCCACAATACGGAATTTCGGAACGGTCGGGTGTGGGGGATTTTCGGCGGTTGACCGCCGCTGTTTTTGATGCGAAATTTATCGGCGCGCGATGCGCCCTTGGTGGGCTACGGACGATGTACGGTCCGTAGCCGTAACGATGCAGCGGGCTGCATCGTTACAACAGGAATAAAAGTAATTCGACAAGTATCGATGGAAGCATGATCACGCCTCCCAGAATTTTAGCTAGAAGATACCCGTTGACAAAAACCGGTTATAAATATCTGGATATTGGAATCAATGTTTCTACGCCGAGCCACATAGAAATCGCTCTCGGTGACAACCATGGCAAAGAGATACATTTTACATACAACATGTGGAAGATCGTCCTGGACCAACGACACGCCATCCACCATTTCTTTAACAATGATGCGAACGAAGCACCGTCTCAAATCATCGAACATGTCACGCTACGGTTTGGAAAGATAAACAATCTAAAAGTACTGCGTCTGGAAACATCAACAGTGTGTTTAGTAATGTCATACAACACCGTATGTAACATAATCGCTCTCGAGTATTGTGTGGATCATATCGCTCAATCGTTGAACAACGTCACTGGTATGGTCGACACCAAGTTCGCACACTTTCGAAAAATCGCGAGCGGTGCGAAGGACCCCATCGCGGTGATACGTGAGAGCGAATCGTTCGATAAGAATGATATAATCGATTGTGAGCTGTTAGCTCAGGTCTTTGGATCGCAATAATTCTAGCATATCACATGCTTTATTGTTAAAATATTTTCACTATCATAATGTATTTATTAGATGTATCTGTTTAATAAATATTATTTAACATTAAATTAATTTTTATTATACCATCTTTCCTGTACCACATCATATTCACTGACCTATCCTACTGCGAGATAAGCGCGCGCATCATGTTACACTACATGATAGAAGGAAACGAGCGAACCGGTGACTATCATTTTTCCCTTTTAATTGTAACAAATAATTATAAAGTTAATAATTAAATATAATATAATTAAATATAATATTATTAAATATAACATTTATTAAAAATTAATTTCAAGTAGTATATAATATTATAATATTATAATATTATAATATAGTATAACACAAGGATGGGATAAGACAAAAAAAATATAACATTTATTTAAAAAATTAATTTCAAGTAGTATATAATATTATAATATAGTATAACACAAGGATATGAGGAGGCAAAAAAAAATACAATAATATATTTATAAAAAAATATAATATTTATTTAAAAAGTGTGTACTATACATATGTGTGTGTGTGTGTGTGTGTGTGTGTGTGTGTGTGTGTGTGTGTGTGTGTGTGTGTGTGTGAAATAAAATAAAAACTATAATAATAAAAAAAACTATAATAATATAATAAAAACTATAATAATATAATAAAAAAATCGTGGGACCATCATCTGAAACAGAAAAATTCTATTAATAATCTGAAAATATTAAGTATGATACTTATCGAATGTAATACTTACGGTTGTACATCATCGTCAGCAAAATGCGCCTCTCTCACCGCTCTCAATACGTCAGCGGTGCGCGCCACATCGCTTTCCATTTGATTGAATTGTGTTGTCAAAATATCAAATGAGCGGTACACCGTTAGCAAGTGTACCCGTATATCCTGCCTGTAAGCAAAATAAAAACAAAATAATATAGGATGAAGATTAAATCTGTCATACGTAATATTAAATAGCAATACTTACAGCGATGTTAGTATCACCCCGTTTTCACGCCCATGCACATCATATTCAATTCGAAAATTGTGCAGCACGTGTTGTTGCTGCACATTTCTCGTCGCTTCTTCAAAATGATGCACCGCACCGTGCAGGACGGCGATCCGATCCGTCACAGCCCTCATCAACTGCTCGATCTCTTGTAGTTCAATTGTATATAATTGTGCCATTTTTTTTTTTTTTAAATCACAAACTGTTACTCACAAACTCGTGAACTGTAGGAGACTTGTGACGGTCCCAACCTCCGAAGCATTTTTATAGTACGTCCCTTAGATGTGGTGCAAATCTATGTGACCGCTCTACGGGGGTTATCTTTTCAAACATACTCCAAATTTATAATTTTGAAACATAATTCTTCTCCCGAGTAACCGAATATCAGTCGATAGATTTAGTATAAACTACCGCGGCATAAACAAATCTCATAAGAGATATCATAGCGACTCCATATAATGAGTTTGACACCCATGAAATTCTTCTCTCACGAGGATGTATTACTATTATTTACAAACTACTGCTGCAAAAACAAAAGATACGTACGACACACGTGAATACTTATCTTACAAGGATGAATTACAATCATGATAAGTTAAATTAATGTATGATAAATGTTAAAAATTGTTTCAACTGCGCCTCTAACGCCTTTCACGATTACGAGGGGGAACGGGGGGAGGCGCTTGAGTCGTCCTCGGACGAGGCTCGACCACAGCTATCGGCTTGTGGTACACTCCGCAATCCTTACACTTCTCGTATTCGGAATTTTTTCTATTCTGATCACGCTCCATTTTCTATACTTTTTTTCTCCACCGCGTGCACACTTTGAACTGATAAATTACTCTCTTCCGCACACCTTATATACAGCTCGACGCAAAAACGTCAATTTCGCTGTAGTAATAAACGTTAAAAGATGTACAATAGACGTTCGATAGACGTACGAGAGACGTTCAAAGACGTACAATAGACGTTCGATAGATGTACGAGAGACGTTCAAAGACGTTCAAAGACGTACAATAGACGTTCGATAGACGTACGAGAGGCGTACGAGAGACGTTCAAAGACGTACAATAGATGTACGATAGACGTTCGATAGACGTTCAAAGACGTACGATAGACGTTCAAAGATGTACGAGAGGCGTACAATAGATGTTCAATAGATGTTAAAAATAGTTCGATAGGTGTTCGATAGACGTTCAATATACGTTCAATAAATGTCTGAAAGATGTACGATATAAGCGATAGGTCATATTACATGGTGGATTATGTAACGGGTAAAAGGTGGAATAAAAGTCATGCGAGTGTGATATACATCATTTTATTAGAATAAATCATAGTTGTTTTACACGTTTGTTACGCTCAAACCACCACCACTTGTACAATTTGCAAACATTCCGCATAGCGCAATGTCTCGTGTGATACGCGCAGCGCAAGGTTCCGATTACATCCAAGTTCGTCAGGCGTGCGATATCTTCGTAATCCGCATCGATCGTTTCGATCTCTACATCATCTTCCAAAATCTCGCACAGCCACTTTTTCTTTTCAAGTCCTTTCACGTATATCAGAGGCGGTTCCGTACCAATGGCATTGTTGATAAGACTTTTCATCTGACTGTACGAGACGTGTCCATCTTCCCATCGGAAGCCGTGGTGGTGTATCCGTAACCAACACGCCAGCGATTTTTCCGATTTCGTCAACAGATACCACGGTACGTGTTCACGAAATACGTAATGAGATAGCGTTTCGCCATCTCGAAGTACCGCTACCTCTTTCACGATAAAAATGTTGTTGAACGCGTAACCTTGCAAGTCGACGAAAATTGGTACGTTCGACATCGTCGTCGACCGTCGGAAAACTGACGTTCCCATTCGCACACGTCTAATTTATAACTTTTCACACGAGTCTGCGCACAATGTTGTTCAGCGGATTATATTCGACCATTTGATCGTGTATAATGAGACAATAGGCGGTGGTGTTGGCCGGTATATTTTCCTTACAATCAAATTCTATTCGCACGTCAACGGTGGCGCTCTTGACAGAGTCGTTTTGTCGCAAACAATTTATGACTACGAATGGACCGGCTTTTAAGAAATCATCTATATCCAAATACGTATCGTCCTGTCCATAATAGGCTTTGCGGAAACGCGCATACATGTTGTACAGTATAGCGTATCGACTCTTGTCGAAATCCAAATTCATGTCGTCGTACGGATAAAAATCTGAATTCAGATGCAGTCTCACATTGGTGAGTTTACAAGCGTCAAATTGCGTAACGTTTTCAGACAGTACGTTTTTTCGACCGGTTTGGAGAGCAAAGATTACGTATCGCGGTTTTTCCAATTGCGTCGCAGCTTTGACCGCCCAGGAATGCTTGGTCGTGTTTTGCAGCAGAGGAAACTCGTACAGATCCCACGAACGGAAGCACACGCTCAGATATCGTCCGCTTTCCAAAGTTCGAAGAAGAGACAGCTTGTTGACTTCGCTCAGAGATACGTGAGGCATTCGCCACTGTATCTTGAGTAGCTCGATCGTCGGATTCGTACCGACTCGTCCAACGAGAGAATTATTATCGTTGCGCGATCGTATCAATACAAGTTCGTGACGAGCGTTGATTACAATCCGTTTGTAGTCCTCGCAGAATCCTAAAAGAGTATTGAGCGGAACGCAAAAATTAAAGTTTCCATCGAGCAACGGATTTCCATCCGGATTCCACGATGCGTATTTCAGCGTCTTGCTCTTCACCGTCGTCAGCGATACATAGTTTTTGATCGTGCTCGTTATTCCAACGTTTCTGTTACGATCGATTTCAACTCCGTCGAGCTCGTATCGCATTTCATCAAACATGAACGCGACACAATTATTACCCATTATACACACGTTATCTCTATTCTCACCGGTAGGATTCATAACGAGTTTTCCTTCAATGTAGAGAAAACTCTCACACGGTAACGTGTACAAATCCTGTTGCTGTATCGGTATTCGTATCTCGTCGCTGTGTCCCAACGTCGTGTTAGCGTACGGATTGTACGTGTGCATCTCATATTTCACGATACGCTCGTCGAAGACGGGCTCGTCAGCAATGTCGAGTATATCCATCTCTTTAAGCGTTTCTCACAACGAATCCCAACGATTTTAAAAAGTTTACGTTCGTCGTACTGAGCCTCTTGAATGGCAATGTTTTCCCAATTTTCGTTGTTCTCTCAATCACTCGCTGTTCGTTCAACACGAGCATTTCCTCGCACCACGTCGCCGCAAGTGCAGTCTGATGGTAATCTCCTCTCCGCGAAAATCGATCAATCGTCCGTCTTGATCCACCACACGCAAGGTGATATCGGTAACGCTCCTCGCGATGACCGGAAGGTAAATGATTTGCGCCGGTGTTTCCGAGACTTTATATCCCGGAGGTACGTTCGGTGAAAATTCGTGTATCGTGTGCACCGACCTGTCGTTGGCGTACGCACCTGTGGTTATGCTGCATTCCACTCGAATAATGTTTACGTTGACGATGTTTACCGAGGAATCTGATTCGTGCAACTTTCTCGGTTCCAGTATACGACCCGTCGAAAATCCAAACAGCGGTCCGATGGTATTCGGTTTGGCGAAATTTATTCGAAAAGCGCACATGATTTCACTCTTCATGGTATTAACGTTGGGACGAAGTGACAATGGATAATCTTGCTCTTCACTTTTTCCTCGTTTTTGCAGTATTGCGCGTTTCAGATAAGAAGCAATGGTGTCCAATTCGTACGATCCTTCGGGAATTGTAATTTCTTCGTCATTGTCGTCGAAATAAAATTTATTGTTCGCTACCGTCACGTTCGGAATCGTGTTGTAGGTCTCCATCGTGGTTAGGCCGAGCTCGTAGTCCCCATCGCTCAAGTCTATCGGTGGAAAATAATCCACCGTGAGAACGCTGCTTTTACCGCTTAGAGTGAGCGTCAGCGACATTGCCGAGATTCCATCGACGACTGATGTCGATCGATGGCTGATCGATTTTTATATCTATTTTCTGGAGGAACAGGAGACACAATTGTCCACAGATCGTTTGATCGTACGTCTGGTGGACCGTGCGATTGTACGTTATCGTTGTATCGGTGTCTCCGAGGTAGCGTGTAAGCTCCTTCGGCGGTTGCAAATTGCCAAAGCTGTCAAAGTATACGGCGCGATCGCCTCTCTTGGCGTACGCCACCCAATGCGTGCCCGGCCCGTCGACATCGTCCAAATTCACGATACCGCTCTCGTTTTTATGTATCTTGTCGAGTAAAGCGTTACGCATGTAGACACCTCGGAAATACGGTATTCGCATACGCTTCGCTATTTGTAACAACTGTAGATTGGTGGTGGCACCCGTGGGCATCTCTATCGTTTTTTCGACGTTTTTTTTTTTCTCTTCAATCCTTTGCCCCGCTTGTACGGAGCGAGATAAATCCCCCGTCCTTCCATAGCTTTATTGTGACGTTTCGTCTCTTCGAGTTGTCGTCGCGCGGCCTTAGAGTCGTTCACCGCCTTTGCAACACCCGCCGCTTCACCGGCAAGCGAACCGATGACTCCCAAGAGCGGTAACAACGGTAACATACCACCGCGTTTCGCCGTCGGAAGCGTTCTCCTCTTGGTCTTCTTCTTCTTCTTTCTCTTTGTCATACCCATCCCCAATTTCGTCTTTGCTTTCATAGCAGCCCATACGGCGGTAGCAGCAGCCCTCTCACCGAGAGTCGCGTCCGCAGCGGTCCGCACCCGCGCTTTATCGGCGAGAACGCGATCGGCTGCGTGGCGGTCCGCTGATTCGCGGTTTTGCGAGTACGCGATGTCGTGATCGCGACACGCCGCGTCCAACGGATTGATACCTCGATCCCCTCGCGCGAGTCGTTTCCGCAGACGAGTCCCCGGCCCGCAAAATTGGTAGCCGGGTATATGCAGCTCCAACGGTAGTCGATTTATCACACTGTTCAGTAAACCGGCACCCTTGTATCGTTTCATAGAGCGCGAATTCTAACGTATCGCGTGTAAATCATATTTCCAACTGAGGTGTGTTTCGACAGCGCTCACCTATAAATAGGAGGCGCGTATTGATCATTAACCAGTAGAATATCAAAGTTTGTCGGACGACAAAGTACAATGAATAACCGGTATAATAAGAAGGAACGGAAGGAGGTGATTGTCGCAAACGTGTATCGCTAATCGTGTGTTTGAAACAATATTTTTTTTTTTTCAGGATAATGTCCGAATCATGTATGGAAATAGAGATATTTTAGATCTAGCGACGAATATCCGAGCACCGCTCTTTCCGACATCCGATGCTGCGCACTCGTCGCGTAATAACAAGGATGAGAAAGAGTCTGGTAAAAAATGAAATTTGTACAACAACCGTACACGATCCGTGTGAAAAACATGGATGATAAGAGTGGGCAAGGGGTTTGTGAGAAGGCGTGCAGACATGGTAAAATGCTGCCAAACACGATACGCGGTATCATTTGCGGTCCCTCGAATTGCGGTAAAACCAATGTAATGATTAGTCTGGTGGAAAGTCCGAACGGTGTACGTTTCGAAAACGTGTACGTGTACTCGAAATCGTTGAATCAACCAAAGTATCGGTATCTCGAAAGATTGCTCGGATCGATCGATGAAATCGGCTACTTTACGTTCTCGGACAACAACACAATTGTACCGCACAGCGAGGCGTTACCGAATTCCGTATTCGTCTTCGACGATATAGCGTGCGACAAGCAGAATGCGATACGCGAGTACTTTGCTATGGGTCGACATTCGAAGGTCGATTGTTTTTATCTGTGCCAAACGTACGCGAAAATACCGAAACATCTCGTGCGCGACAACGCGAATTTACTCGTAATATTCAAGCAGGATGGAACAAACCTTAAGCACGTCTACAACGATCATGTGAATACGGACATGACGTACGAAGATTTCGGTACATTGTGTCACGCATGTTGGCAGCACAAGTACGGATTTTTAGTGATAGACAAGGATAGTGCGATTAACGATGGACGTTACAGACGTGGTTTTAACGAGTTTGCGGTACCGCGGAATGGTTAGTTGTTCTCGAGACGTTGACGATGACGCTTGACACGAAAGATATCGACGAGAGGGAGAAGATCGCGAAGGAAATCGCTCGTACGAGCGAGTCGATTCGCAAGAAGCATCGGACGTTGAAGACGGGTAGAGTGGAGCAAGAGGTGCAATTGGAGAAACGGTTGAAACCGATCGTAGAACCGTTGAAACGAATCGTCGAGAACATCAAGGGTGACGATGATTCGGTTGACGATCTCGAGATTAAAAACGAACCGGACATCAAACGAAAGCGGTCGAGCTCTGAGAAGAAGAAGAAAATCAAGCGTACCTCGTTGACGACACCGATACAGACCCCATTGACGCCACCGGTACAAGCCTCGACTCCGTTCCAGCCGCAAAAATTGGTGTTTGAAGCGCCGACATATTTACCGATCGAAAACGTGTTCGAAACCACGGACCCGTCTTTCGCGACATCCGTGAGACAGACGATGCAAACGTCCGATGGTCGGGAAGCTCTGTACGGTCAAATGGGTCAGCTGGGCCAAGAGTACATCGGTGAGCTCTTGAGCTCTTGAGCGGTGACAAGAAGAGAGGGATCGACAACGTGTACGGTGTATACTTCAACGATGCGGGAACGTTTCTCGGTGACAAGGCCTTCGACATTGATAGAGACGACAATGTGATCGTGGACGGTGTGAAATACGCTGGCACACCCGGCCTGTTTGAATTAATATTCAAAAGACTTCCCGACGATACGCTGTGTACGGAGGCTGACAAACAAAAGTACAAGAGCATACTACTCGCTACTAACGCTCACAGACGCGGTCATAACGCGCATTTACCTGTTTTGGGAAACAAAGGATACAAATACAAACATATCATCACACCTCTGATATCTAAGAAAGGTGGAGGTGTTGCACATCTCGACAGGAGAGGTGCGGGTCGCACGTTACCCAAGTGTAACGTACCACAGACCATGACTGTGACCGACAACGCGGTCGATTACGTGCACTGGGATGATCCGAACGAATTGGTGGATCGCCTTCGATTGCTGGACGCCTCCCGTCAGGCGGGAAACAACGCGCACGACAACGAATTTCTCTCGATTATCGAGGAACTGCGCGAAGCTGGTCTGATTATAAATTGATCACAGCTTTTCAACTATCGCCAGTATTGCTCGTGTGATGCTACAGGAATGTCTATCAACAAATTCGGACTACAGTTAGGAGGAGGAAGCGCCAGGGTGACGAGACAGAGCGGCGAAGTCTCGAAGAATTACGTGCGCGAGAATTGTCTCTGCAAGGATGGTGAGGTTTTCAACGCCAAGTCACGCGTGATCAGACATCTCGCCGACCCTGAAGCGGACACCGACGCCGTCAACAAGCTGCATCTGGATCATCACTTCAAGCTTATGAGCGATCGTGAGAATCGAAATCGTATGCTCTGTGAAAATTTTAAGCGAGAAGTACTTTCGAGACTCGAAGATTCGGAAAATACCGAGCGGACCTGGAAGAGAGACCACGACGATTACATCGAGACCAGATACGTGGCGTTGGAACGACAGATTCACGATCTGAGAGGTCTCCTCGACGAGAGTGTGGCGCTACTCGATGGAAGAGCACAACTTTTGCATCAATATCGGTAGGATAGATTCTTTCAAAAACACCCGAAAATTCCTCCTCGGAGTCTTCTAGTACACTGTCGTAACAAGCTGCAAAAATTTCATCGAATACTACGATGATGCGATGAAGAAGAAGAAGCAAAACGAATCACAATGAGCAAGAAGGAAGCGGTGAGCCTGGAGAGGAGATCGCTCGTGGACGAGCTCCACGCACCGGCGAGAAGAAACTTTACGCGTCGGCCAGTCGTCGTGAAAGGATACGACGATTTGTGGCAGGCTGACATTGTCGAGATGAGACCGTACTCGCGATCCAACGGCGGCTGCAACTACATTCTAACCGTTATCGATGTGCTGAGCAAGTACGCGTGGGCCGTGCCCTTAAAGACCAAAGGTGGAATCGAAACGTCCAAAGCATTTTCCGCGATATTTAGGGAGAGAATTCCGAAAAACTTGCAGACCGACCGTGGAAAAGAATTTTACAACAGAGATTTCCAAAATCTTGTCAAGAAACACGGCATCAATCATTATTCGACATACTCGGTCATGAAGGCTTCGGTGGTGGAACGATTCAATCGCACGTTGAAGAACGAAATGTGGAAGTTTTTTACGCTCGCGGGATCGTGCAAGTGGATCGACGATTTACCGCGATTGGTCTCGGAATACAACAGTCGTAAACATCGTACGATCGGTATGCGCCCGATTGATGTCACTCCCGAGATCGCAAAGGGACTCTTGAGCACCGTGTACGGTAATATAAAAATTGCCGCGCCGGCGAAATTCAGGGTGGGTGATCCGGTGCGCGTGAGCAAATTCAAAACTGTATTCGAGAAAGGATACACGCCGAATTGGTCAACGGAGGTGTTTAAGATCGCCACGGTGCAACGTACCAATCCTGTGACGTATTTGATTAAAGATTATCGCGAAGATCCGGTCGCGGGAGGCTTTTACGAGCACGAATTGCTCAAGACCGCACAACCCGACGTTTATCTCGTGGAGAAGGTGTTGCGCCGAAAGGACGACAAGGTGTTTGTAAAGTGGTTGGGATTCGACAATTCGCACAACTCTTGGATAAATAAAGACGATGTATTGTAATAAACTATGTATATTTTACATTGCATTATAATAAACTATTATACATATATATACAATGATGTTCTTTATTACTACACATGTTACAATATATACATTTAAAACTAATAAAGACAATAATACATAAAATATTAAACTATATAAATTACTAAGCATTATTTACAATTGTATCTTGTAATGTCCCCATGGTAGAGTGTCGGTGGAACCGGATACGACGTGCCGCTTATCATCGTACGGACTGAGCGCGAGCTTCGACTCCGACACGGTGTACACCTCGTGCATCTTTGAGCGGATGCACGATTGACGCCGCGTTAGCTCGATTTCGTCGTTGAGACACCGAGTGTAATCGTTGAACGTTATCGTTCTAGCGACTACATTTTTCTTTACGCCTTTAACCTTTTTGGTATCTTTTTGTCCGGTGACTCTCAACGCGTACATCTTCGCCCTCAGTCCGACAAATTCCGTCATGATCCCGCCGTTGTTCTCATCTTTCATCAGACCGGGTATTTTCTTGTTGGCGCGCGGTATACCGTAAACGTTGTTCTCGGAGTAGTCGCTCGTATCGAATTTGGATATATCGCGTTTCATATCCCGATACGCGTCCTCGCATTGTAGAAAGTATATCAGACTGTCGGTATCGGTATACATAATTTTACACTTGTCGCGGTAGAGAGGCGCCATGTACTCGTAGTGAAACTCGTACAAGCAGGTCTTGGATATGTCGAGGATACACATACCCACGTAGATCGGCTTGTTGAATTTTACTTCGAGTTTTCGCAACTCTACGGCGACTAGATTCTCCGAGAACACGCTTCGACTGTGGAAATTCGGTTTCGCGATCATAGCCTCCGCTCCGTACCGACCCTCCCACTGTGTAACGAGCCGTACATCCGTATGATTTCGCACATTCTCCATGGTTTTGCCGAAAACCGCGTTGTTCATCAATTTGTATAAATTTTTCTCGAATTCATTACTCGCGAGTGTCCGAAACTGTGTATTCAGTTCTATGTATCCGCGGAGCCATGGAGATTGCGCGAATTGCAGTACGCGGTGAATCTTTGCAATTTGCAGGCCATGTAGCACGCATTGCTGCAGATTACGGTAGTGAATGATATAACGCTGCTTATCGTACAGCGTTGCGAGTAACTTGAGCTCCCGCTTGCCGGGCGGCTTATCGCGCGTCGGGCAGAACGGCAGGTCGGAGTGCGCGTCGTGAAGATTCACCGGATACTCGAGATCGACTTCCAGCACGTAACCGGTAGCCGAATCGGATGCAACGGACATTACGTCAAAGTTTTCGACATTGTCAACCCATCGAAATTTGGCGTAGGGCAGCGGTTGACACATTGCCCACCCGTACAAGTTGTTTACATCAAAGTACATTAAGTACGATGACGGTTTCGATGGATCGTAGGATGGCATGTATTTGTTGTTGGCGGCGGCGTATCGGTTGGAGCATTGGCTGAAACCGCCGCGTATACCGCGCTCGACAAACAGCACCATATCGATGTCTGTGAGCAACTCGAACTTGATGCCCGTGTACTTCAACATAGCGTCCCACGTGTACCCCGGTAATGTGTAATACTGAGCGGGATCTAAACCGTAACTCTTTATACACGTGTTTCGGAAATTTTCGAAAATATCCGCCAACAAAAGAACGTCTGTTTTCAAATACAAATCGCTGTATTGACCTAGATCTTCGATCGAAAAGGTTTGCCAGACGTTTGTCGCGTGCGCGTAATCGCTCTCGGATACTGTTTCTCCGGTGAGCGAGCTGTAAAACGATTCGCGCGATGGTAGGCTTGTGTCCCGGAGCTTGTCGACGCTGTCGACGTACTCGTAGGGAAACACACCTTTCCGAGTAAGCAGATTGAAATGTTCCGCGGATAAATGGCTAAATTCCGATCGTGTAATTTTTAATTCGTCCGTTGTCAGATAAGATGCTAATTTTTCAAGACTTGTACTGAGAAATCTGAATGAATCGATAAATCGTAATTTCACGCAAATTTTGGAATTTTCATCCTCCGTATCTTTAACGTTTTTAGTGAATGAAATGTAACGTTCTTTCGTCAGCGGCAGTAAATCAATGTTGCCTTCGAAAGCATTGGCAACATCTTTGATGATGAAATGCGCGTCGTAACCGGATAAATTGTGAAATATCACCGGGATAACGTGGGAGTCTTTGTAATTTAAATTGCACGACGAGTGCGCGGGACCTCGATAACGCCCGGTAAGATGACAATGATCGCGCACCCGCGTATCATCCGGTGTAAACGGTTTCTCGCACACGTGACACGTCGCGGTGCTACGGAATTTTTCCGATTCCTCCGGCGTAAGATCCGCCATGGGGACGATGGTGGTGAGGATCGCTTTCACACGGCGCGCCAAATCGTGAAGTTCGTTGACGAACCACGTCACGCAATCCTCACCGCGATACGACTTATACCCGGATAAAGAATTATCGTACGTGCAACTTACATAATATCCTACGCTAAACACATTGTGATGCTGATAGGCGTATGTGGTGCCGTCTTGTCCATCCTTCTTCTCGAGCGTACATTCGAGATCGGCGTATACAACAAACGGGAGCCGCTCCTTCCGGTTGTAATTGCGGAACGTCAGCCACTTGTCGTCCTCGCTGGGGAGAACGACGGCGCAATCGTTCATTTTCCCGCAGTCGACGCTGTGCGCCGATAATTTCTCAATTGTCCGAAAATAGTGTAAACACCTGTAATAATTTGTATGATTAATAAAGTTTCGAATTATTCTATAAATGTGTTTTTACTTACCGATCGCAAATGTATTTTTTACATTTTTCTTTGCTCAGTTGCGAGCTCACTAGCCGAGACAGATCCTTAATGCACACAAAATGTGCATCGTTGTTTTTACACACGTAGAGCAGGTTGACGTGCTTCTCCTTTTTGTCGTTGGCGAGGCGCAAAGGGACGATTTTGGAGTCTTGGGTGGTAAAAACGTTGACGGAGATGGTGTTCAGTTTCTCAAATTTTGATATTTGCGGAAGCGTCACGGGGAACTCTATGCCGCACAGGTTGAGCACCGTCGAGTAATGTGGGTATTCTATCGTCCTTTCCGGATGTTTTTCCGCTGGATATAAAGCGGCTACGACTGCCCACGCAAAGCATGCATTATCGTTTGATTTAACATTGACTACCGCCCTTTTCAGCATAATTTTCCGCGGTAACTCGATGTTGCATCCCGCGCGCAGAGGATTCAACTTGTTGACGTTGATTGTTAGGTTCAGGATACGTGACAACGCCCATCCGCTATCACGTTCCTGAAACTCCTCCAGAGATGCCTGTATGACGTCAACCACATGCTTCGTGTACCACTCGTTTAGATCAGATGTTGGATATATCTCTTGATTCTTCGTGGCGATGGTCTTCACGGCAGTCTTGTCGCCCGCGATGAATTCCCCGTTGAACGCGGTGTTAATCTTGACGCTGTTGTGTTCCATCATGACGCCCTGGATCCGCTCAATAACCGTATTTTTTATATTTTCCAAAAATTCACGAGGATCGATGTATTCGTGATTGACAACCGCACCCGTCAGCACACGGTTCCTAAACGCCGTCTCGATCTCCTTCCACGTGTAGCCCTTCTTCTCGTATCCGCCGTATCCAGCACCGATGGGCACAAAACGCTCGTACAGGGTGTTCCTCACACCCTCCAGACGCACAATTTGCGCCACCAGAGAGTTCACTACTCCGGTTCGTTGTCTCTTGCGACATTTTTCCCTCAGAGAATCGAGGTACTCGTCGCACTCGTAGTCCCATGGGAGAAACTCTCCCAACGTTTTGATATTCACTGCTCGTACGGTGAGATCGCGCTCCATTTTGAACAACTGTGACAATTTATATTTTTTCACGAGCTTTTTATACCCGCTCGTCGCACACGACACTAATTAAAAATATCGATGATGTCACGCAAATTGAAATCTGGTAACATGGCGCCTAAAAGTGGCTGCCTAAGGGCCTATGATCTAAAAATAGCGATGATGTCACGCTAAAACCTGCACGAACCTGCAAAGGATATAAACAATTCTCGGAACTATGAATCATTTTTGTATAAACAATCCTTATCTCTCTATGACTCATGCTTATATAAACAATCCTTATCTTATCTTTTCCAGGAATTTATGTAATCCGATACCTTCCCCGCACCTCCCCCTCACCTCCCTCGTCACCCCCTCCACTCCGAAATTACCCCCTCCCCTCCAAAACGATGACGTCATTACCCCCTCCCCTCAACCTCTTCCCCCTGTAATCCGATACCTTCCCCTCTCCCCCCCGCACCTCCCTCGTCTCCCCCTCCACTCCAAATTTACCCCCTCTCCTCCAAAACGATAACGTCATTACCCCCTCCCCTCCAAAACGATGACGTCATTACCCCCTCCCCTCCAAAACAATGACGTCATTACCCCCCTCCCCTCCAAAACGATGACGTCATTACCCCCTCCCCTCAACTTCTCCCCCCTTCACCCGCGCACCCCCTCAGATGCCTGGGTTAGAACCCGTGTTGCTATACTACTAAAGTCCATCATTGTATCTGTTAGCTCTGAGTTTTGCGTCGCGTCTTCAGTTTTTGCCCCTGCGTTTTGCGTCATTTCCTTTCTTAGTAACGCAATATCCCGGTCGATTTCTGACTCGGTAGTCTTCGGTAACTCTTGATCATTATTCATTTTTACTTCAGTGCGGAACTCGTCTGGGTCGAAAACGCAACTATCATAAGATGTGAGTGCAAACTCACTGTATCCCGATACGTGACTCGGAGTTCTACTTGGCAGATGCCTACTTTGTCGCGGTTTTTTGTCCTCGCGAGTAGCTTTCAAAGCACTGTCGAGCCCTAGCAATGTACGATCGCGCTCAACGGTTGGTTTTTTCGAAATGGTATCTGTGTTCGCGTCCCCGGTACTTTGCTTCTTATTTCCAGTTTTCTTTCCTGTCGTCTTACTACGTTGTTCGCTTATGCTCAACGCTCGTTGATCTTGGTTGCGGATCAACCGAGATTGGTTTGGTTGGGATTCTACGATTGCGCGCTTTTCCTCTCCGTTCGCGGAGCTATCTAACGCCTCACTATGATTTCGGTTGTCGTTCAACCAAAATTGGAAGCCTAATTTCTCTCGTTTCCCGGACATTCGCTTTTCCTAATATTATTTCTTATTATTGACTTACATTAGGCCGCTCGCTCGCATGATGCACGCTGCTGGTTAGCTGATTCGTTGTTGAGGTAGGTCGCGATCCTTGCCTGTCGTCGTCCTCTCGGGTTACGCTGACTCAGCTTGGTCGTTGCTCCGCCAGGCACCTTTTCGCCGCTTTGTTGCCCGGACTGTCGTCGCCTTGTGAATCCAGGCGATTTTCCACACTGCCTTCTCACCTCACTTTTGTAGCTCCAGGTGATAGATTCTCTCAGTGGTCCCTCTGTTACCACTGCCGATATCCGATCATCGGGTGTCCAGAATGAACTTCGGTAATTGCGGATCCCACCGCTGCCACCAAATTTATGTTGCGTTGTCTTTCCGATCGCAACCGTAAGTTCGAGATCCGCTTGGGGAACGGGACGTACTGCTTAGAGGTGTGGAATAACTGGACGCAAACCTTGCCTCGAACAATTTATTTAATCACTCACAAACCGCCAGGACGGTGTTAGATTTTCGTGAGCCGTGTACGGACACGGGGAAACGAGTCGGTGTATTCGCGTATCGTAAACTGAATCCGTCGCTGCTTGCGCGCGACTGTATTTATACGAATCGGCAATCAAGAGTTTTGTAATATTATTGATATGTTATTGTTGATATTTCTCGGATTGCTGATTCGTGTCACCTTGAATCCGAGGTTGTTTCTCTGCAGCCTCATCGTTATTCTTTATTTGCTAAATAATTCTTTCTTAGTATTTTTATTTTGGTATTTAACTTAATTAACCTTATAGCGACACGTTGTGTTACGACACACAACAGGAGTATTGGTAATAATCATTGGCGCTTTACTTCGCCGTTTTAATTTATTCTTTTGGCAATGCTCGCATTTGGCAATGTATCGTTCTACGTCTTTTGTTAACCCTCTCCAATTGTGAGTTAAGCGGATTCGATATATGATGTGTTGCACGCCTTGATGCCCGCCTATCGGTGCATCATGATACTCGTATAGTATTTGCTGTTTCTCTTCCTCTGTGTACCTTTTTATCTCTTTTTTGCTATCTCTTTCTTCTTCCTCTTCGTCACTCTCTTTCTCTTTGTCGATTATATGTATATCGTGAGCGACGTTGCCAGTTAGTGCGTCAGCATTTGTATTGTATTTTCCGGCTTTGTGTACAATTTCATAGTCGTACTCTTCCAGTTTTAGTCTCCATCTAATTAGACGAGATCCTGGATCGGTTACGTTGAACAACCAAATTAGCGGTTTATGGTCGGTGACAATTTTAAATTTGGTCCCGTATAGGTACGGTCGAAAATGTTTGACCGCCCACACAATCGCGAGTAATTCTTTTTCCGTCGTGTTATAATTTTGTTGTGCACGAGAAAGAATTCTGCTAGCATAAGCTATTGGTCGGTCTTGTCCTATCACTTCTTGTGACAAGATACCTCCTATCGCGAAATCCGATGCGTCGGTAAGTATAAATTCATCGTTGAAATTTGGATACTGCAAGACGGGGGCGGTAATTAGTTTCTTTTTTAGATTGTTGAAAGCTCCTTGCTGCTCTTGTGTCCACTCGAATTTTACTTCCTTTTTAGTCAATTTCGTGAGTGGTTTGATTATTTTCGAAAAATTTTCGATAAACCGTCTATAATAGCACGCCAGTCCTATGAATGATTGCACATCCTTAACTCGTTTTGGCGTAGGGAAATTCTTTACTGCCTGGATTTTTCTAGAGTCAAACATAATTCCGTGTTCGGTAATTATGTGTTCTAAATATGCCACTTCTTTTCTAAGAAACTCGCACTTGTCCGGCTGTAATTTCAGATTATTGTCGCGTATTTTTTGTAATACTTTTTTTTTGTAATACTAATAGTCGCCGGTTGTGGTCTTCTAAACTAGCGCCGTATATCACGATGTCGTCTAAATAGACCAGACACCGTATTCCTTGTATGCCCGCCAGAATAGTATTCATTAATCTTTGAAACGTTGCCGGAGCATTCTTTAGCCCGAACGGCATCCGATTAAATTCATAATGCCCGTAGGGCGTTGAAAAAGCCGTTTTTTGCTTATCTCTGTCTGTCATGGATATTTGATGATAGCCCGATGCCAGATCTAATGTTGTAAAATATTTCGAATTCCCTAGTTAGTCCAAAATATCTGTTATATTTGGTAGTGGAAAAGAGTCTCCAATTGTTAGGTCGTTTAATTTTCGGAAATCGACCACGACTCGCATTTTAGGTTTTCCCGAAGCGTCTGTTTTCTTCGGTACCACCAAAAGTGATGCGTTCCATTGACTCGAGCTTGGACGTACGATATTGTTTCTTAACATTTCCTGTACTTGTCTATTTACTTCGGCCTTATGCTTCTTCGGCAATCTAGGAGGCAATAATCTATACGGTCGCGTATTCGCGGGTGCCGTACCGGCTCGTGTTGCAGTGTCTCGGTGCAGGTCAGGGGTTCTCCGTCCAAATGGAATATGTCACTGTATTCTTCGCAGATTGCCAATATTGCTTTTTCTTCTTCGCGATTCATATGCTCGGTTCTTATTGACTTCTTTATTTTTCCAATGCGCGATAAAGATACTGTATCCTCTTCCTCGCATTTTCCGGTGGTTAAGATTTGTGCTTCCACCTTATTTTCTATAGGCTCAATATCGACGTGTGGGGCTTGTATTTCGATCTCTTCGTCGGTGGTGTTTATTACGCTTACGGGAAAGCTATAGTCACTGGCGTTTATTAAACAGCCGCCGATGATCACCCCTGGTCGTGTCTCTAATACGTGCACGACTCCTAGAGCGTTTTCGCTTGTCGTGGCTTGCACGACTGTTTCACTTCGTGGTGCCAATGTTATTTTCTTATAAGGAAACAGCTTGAATGTAGTTTCTCCTATGGTTAATCGCTTAGTGGGGTACTCCCAATGCGTCACATGCCGTTTCAAAAAATCCGCGCCCAGAATTCCTTCATGTGTTATGGGGAAATCATCTCCCACCACATGTATCTTGTGTCTTATGCGCTTGTTGCGCATGGGTATATTGCCTTCAATTATCCCCAAAGTTTCCGTTTTTTCTTCCGGTGGCGCCGATTAATGTGATTTTTTCGTCATAAATTAGCGTTTCTCCCTTCAGATGCTTTAACTTTGTTAATGTTAATGTAGCGCCGGTTTCCACCAGCATGGTAGATATTTCTCCTTTTGCTTCTTTAACAAGGATTTTAATCAGATCCAAATCCGTGTTTGTTTGCGCTATTTTATCGGTATGTGCGACTTGTAGAGTTTTCACTGGTCGAGCTGTTCTCTTGGCAGTGACCTCGCTCTCGTTGTCGCTATTGTCGCCCTTGCCCTTATCACTTTTAGTGTATTTAATGGCTCTTGGACGTACATTATCGTTTGAGTTGGCCCCCTTTTCGGGTCGGCCGTTTAGCAGCCAACACTCGTCGCGCAAGTGTCCTGTCCTTTTGCAATGCTTGCAATATTTTTCAAGAGCATTTACTCTTTGTCCGTCCGCCTTGGGTAAGTTAAATCGGTTAGCGAAGCGACTTGTGCGGCATTCGCGTCCGTGGATGCCTCATTTGCCACATTTTGCACATTGCGGTGGTTTTTCTTGCGTGGTACCTACCGCTTTGTAATTAGGCTTATTCATCACGTTTTGGCCTCTCATTTTTTCTTCTGAGGCAGCCACTGCTATCGCCTCTTGCAGATTGCCGTAGTTTCGCGATCGGACTATTATTTTTGTCCTCCTGCAATCCTAATTGAAAATTTTGCAGGGCCTGGCCTTGTATCGTTCCCTTGATCGTATTCTTTTCGGCCACAGTGTGTCCCTTGCCTTCAATCGTTGACTCATAAAGTTTCATTGCGAGCTGATCCACTCGCAGGCTATATGCTTGAGCGCTTTTGCTTGAGTGTGTTAAACTCGAGCTGCAGGTAAGCAATGCTTTTACGGGTCGTATAGCATGCCTCGAGTTCTTGCTTCAGTTCTACGAACGTTTGTATATTTCGCGTCTGGAAATCGAGCATGACCTTTCCCTTTAGTTTAGTGCACAATATGGCCTTGAGTAATTGTGACTCTTCTGTTGGATTTATGCTTTCCATTGCATATGTGCTTGCGCTTAAGAACTCTTGGATTTTGTGTTGCAAGGTACTGTCAATTTCCGGTATTATACTCCGCGCCTCTTTTAATTGCATGTAGCTGGTCGCGGGTAGAGATCTACTCCGTATGTCGGATGGGCCACGTCCGTATGTCATGTTCGTCTCTGTTACACGTCGTGGTGAAACCTGTGCCCTGCTATCAGGCCCGAACGCGACTGGTCGGATCGTGTTCCTTATATCGTGTTGCTGTTCTTGTAGATCGACGAACTGCTTTTGCAAGCGTAGTATTTGCGTGTGGAAGTGTTCCTGTATCCCTTGTAGTTGGACTCGCATGTCACTCATAAATTCGACCATTATTTCCATCTACTCAGTTTCGCGATTTCTCTGCGTTCCGGCCGCTATTACGGTCTCTTCGCCCTCGTTACTTAGTTGCTCGCGTAACGATTCTATGTCTTTGTCTATCGCGTTGGTAGTTATGTTGCGCGGTGCTTGGGCCATTGTGTTCTCGTATTTTATCTCGCGCGGATTGAATATACTGCTATCGTATGAGGTCAGTTCGGACTCGCTATTTGTTGACGCGCGACTCGGTGTTCTACTGCCTACTTGTCTGTTTCGACGCGTTTCCTTATCCTCACTTTCGGGTATTAGACTAGTATCTATTTCCCCGAAAGAGTAGTGTCGATTTATTTCTATATTTTCGTGGACTTCCGGATTCTCACTCGCGTTTTCGGTACTAAAACTCTGTGTTTCGAGTTCGCGATTTCCGCGTGTCGCACGCTGTGTTCCCTGATTCGGGTTTATAAGTGCGCTTATCGCTCGTTGGCCCTGGCTGCTGAATAGCCAGGATCGATTAAGTTGCACGTTGGGGTTATCGCGTTCTTTGGACATTAACGCCGCTTAACTTTTAGTGTACAATTTTTTGTCAATAACTTACAGAATTATTATCGCTCGCATGTTAAATCGCTGCTCGTGCCGTTGCGTCGGGCTGTCTTCTGCGTCCGGCTGTCGGCTGTTGAAGCAGGTCGCGGTCCGTCTCTGCGATAAGGCTGCTCTGCTCAGGTTGCGCTGATTCAGCTCCTGCGGCGTTCTGCTAGGCTCACGCTGTCCCTCTGCTGCTTGCTGCTGCGGGTTGCTTCAGCCTTGTCACTTTCTTGGTCACCAGTTTCAACACTTTAACTTTCGTTTTGTGTTGTTTTTGGCTCTAGCGCCTGTGCTTCTAACTTTTCGAGTTAGACTTCTTGGTCCAGCTGCAGCCGTGCCCAGGTCATCAGGGTATCCAGAATATCCGGATAAACGGTAAAGATGGCGAATTCCACCGCTGCCACCAATTTGTTGCGCCTACTTTGGTAGCTGTAGGCGCTGCGTAAAGATTTGGGATTCGCCGTGCTGGTCAAGGGGGGCTTTAGCTCGGAGAGTTTAGAATAATTATGCACTTCTGAATAGATAGAATAACTTTTATTTGGTATCTTGTTATTACACTTGTCACCTCACTCACTCGGCGACCGTACTACTGCGGTTACGCGTGTACGCGACGTGTCGTGCTTCGTCCGGAACTTTGCTGATAAAAACCCGCGGCGCCTTGTGTGCCGCCTTTATTTATACGAATCAGTGTTCGGAACACAATAAGACTTGAACTATATTGATCTATTGTATCTATTACCAAAATGCTGATCTGTTTAACCTACTTTAAGCGCGAGTGACACTCGGGCTTCTAAGAACGAGTGCTCGCGTCAGCGCCTAATTGTTTAATAATTAAATAACTTTTGTCACATGATTCTCGAGAAGTGGCCTCGATTAATGGTCTTTGAAATGTTTATTATTGTTATTGCCTAATTAGCCTATAATTATAGCGTTGTGGTTTTTCGACACACAACAATATGTTAAAAATTGCGCTTTATGCAATTTGCGGGTGGAGGACTCTTCAATCGCGCGATAAGCGCGCTACCGTTCGAAGTGCACATACCCGGCTATCAATTTTGCGGTCCGGGAACTCGTCTGCGGAAACGACTCGCGCGAGGGGATCGAGGAATCAATCCGCTGGATGCGGCCTGCCGCGATCACGACATTGCGTACTCGCATAGCAGCAAACTAGAAGACCGACACGTCGCCGATCACGTTCTCACCGATAGAGCGTGGAAACGTATCACCGCTGAGGACTCGACTCTCGAAGAGAGGGCCGCTGTTACCGCTGTTTGGGCGGCGATAAAAACAAAGACGAAATTGGGTATGGGAATGGCGAAGAGAAAAATGAAAAAAAAAGTGAAAAAGAGACCGGTAGCAAAACGCGGCGGTATCCTACCGACGTTGTTACCGCTTCTCGACGTTATCGGTTCGTTGACCGGTGGAGCGGCGGGTGTCGCCAAGGCGATGAACGACGCCAAGGCTGTGCAGCAGCAACTCGAAGAAATAAAACGTCACAATCGTGCTATGGAAGGACGCGGACTTTATCTCGGTCCGTACAAACAAGGCGCAGGAGTATCGCGGAGGAAAAAAAAAACGTCGAAAAAACGATAAAGATGCCCGCGGGCATCACCACCAATTTACAGTTGTTATAAATAGCAAAACGTATGCGAATACCGTATTTCCGAGGCGTCTACATGCGTAACGCTTTACCGCACGAGATATACCGAAACGAGAGTGGTATCGTAAATTTGGACGATGCCTATGGACCGGGCACGCATTGGGTGGCGTACGCCAAGAGAAGCGATCGCGCCGTGTACTTTGACAGTTTTTGTAATTTGCAACCGCCGAAGGAAATTGTGCGTTATCTTGGAATCGACACAACGATAATGTACAATTGCATGGCTCATCAGACGTACAATGAAACGATCTGCAGATAACTGTGCTCTTGTTTCTCCAGAAAGTAGATATAAGAATCGATCCGTCATTGATCGATATCAGTCTTCGCTAGAATCATGTCGCTGACGCTCACGCTAAGCGGTAGGAGCAGCGTTCTCACGGTGAATTATTTTCTATCGATAGATTTGGGCAATGGAAAATACGAACTCGGTCTAACCACAATGGAGACCTGCAACACGATACCAAACGTGACACTGGCGAACAACAAATTTTACTTTGACGATAATGACGAGAAAATTACAATTCCCGAAGAATCGTATGAAATGGAAGACATCGATGCGTATCTGAAACATGCAATTTTGCAAAAACGAGAAAAAAGTGAAGATGACGATTATCCATTGTCAATTCGTCCCAACGTTAATACATGAAAAGTGAAATCAAATGCGCTTTTCGGATAAATTTTGCTAGACCAAATACTATAGGATCGTTGTTTGGATTTTCAACGGCTCGTATACTGGAATCGAGAAGGTGGTACGAATCAGACTCCTCGGTAAACATCATCAACGTAAACATTATTCGAGTGGAATACAGCATTACCGCAAGTGTGTACGCTAACGACAAGTCGGTGCACACGATACATGAATTTTCACCGAACGTGCCTCCGGGATATAAAATCTCGGAAACGCCAGCGCAAATCATTTACCTTCCGGTCATCGCAAGGAGCGTTACTGATATCACCTTGCGTGATATTACGCTGCGTGTGGTGGATCAAGACGGACGATTGATTGATTTTCGTGGAGAGGAGCTTACCATCAGACTGCACTTGCGGCGACGTGGTGCGAAGAAATGCTCGTGTTGAACGAGAGAGAAAAGCGTGTGATTAAAAAAAAAATTTGCCAATCGAGAGGCTCAGTACGACGAACGTAAACTTTTTACAATTATTGGAATTTGTTGTGAGAAACGTTTAAAGAGATGAATATACTCAACATTGCTGACGAGCCCGTCTTCGACGAGCGTATCGTGAAATATGAGATGCACACGTACAATCCGTACGCTAACACAACGTTAGGACACAGCGACGAGATACAAATACCTATACCTATACAACAGGATTTATACACGTTGCCGTGTGAGTTTTCTATACATTGAAGGAAAACTCGTTACTCCTGCCGATGAGAATAGAGATAACGTGTGTATAATGGGAAATAATTGTGTCGCGTTTATGTTTGATGAAATGCGATACGAGCTCGACGGAGTTGAAATCGATCATAACAGAAACGTTGGAATAACGAGCACGATCAAAAATTATATATCGCTGACGACAGAGAAGAGCAATATGCTGAAATGCATCGTGGAATCCGAATGGATATCCGTTGATCGGTGGAAACTTTAATTTTTGCGTTCCGCTCAATGCTCTGTTTGAATTCTGCGAGGACTACAAACGGATTGTAATCAACGCTTGTCACGAACTTGTATTGATACGATCGCGCAACGATAACAATTGTCTCATTGGACGAGCCGGTACGAATCCAACGATTGAATTACTCAAGATACAGTGGCGAATGCCGCACGTATCTCTGAGCGAAGTCAACAAGCTGTCCCTTCTTCGAACTTTGGAAAGCGGAAGATATTTAAGCATGTACTTCCGTTCGTGGGATCTGTACGAATTTCCTCTGCTGCAAAACACGACCAAGCATTCTTGGGCGGTCAAAGCCGCGACGCAATTGGAAAAACCGAGATACGTAATCTTTGCTCTCCAAACCGGTCGAAAAAAATGTACTGTCTGAAAACGCTGCGCAATTTGACGCTTGTAAACTCACCAATGTAAGGTTGTATTTGAATTCAGATTTTTATCCGTACGACGACATGAATTTGGATTTCGACAGAAATCGATACGCTATACGCTATACTGTACAACATGTATGCGCGTTTCCGCAAAGCTTATTGCGGATGCGATAATACGTATTTGGATATAGATGATTTCTTAAAAGCCGGTCCATTCGTAGTCATAAATTGTTTGCGACAAAATGACTCTGTCAAGAACGCCACCGTCGACGTGCGAATAGAATTTGATTGTAAAGAAAATATACCGGCCAACACCACCGCCTATTGTCTCATTATACACGATCGAATGGTCGAATATAATCCACTGAACAACATTGTGCGCAGACTCGTATGAAAAGTTATAAATTAGACGTGTGCGAATAGAAATGTTAGTTTTACGATGATCGACAACGATGTCAAACGTACCAATTTTCGTCGATCTGCAAGGTTTCGCATTTTCCACCAACTTTACGGTGAAAGAGGTAGCTGTCCTCAGAGATGGCAAAACGCTATCTCATTACGTCTTTCGTGAACCCGTACCGTGGTATTTGTTGACGAAATCGGAAAAATCGCTGGTGTGCTGGTTACAAGTACATCATCACGGCCTCCGATGGGAAGACGGGCACGTCTCGTACAGTCAGATGAAAAGTTTTATCAACAAGGCTATTGGTACGGAACCGCCTCTGATATATGTGAAAGAACACGAAAAGAAGAAATGGCTGCGTGAACTATTAGATGATGATTTCGAAATTGAAACCATCGATGAGGATTACGAAGATATTACGCGTCTGAAAGATTTAGATTTAATCGGAACCTTGCGCTGTGGATATCACACAAGACATTGCGCTATGCAGAATGTTTGCAAATTGTATAAGTAATGGTTTGAGCGTAACAAACGTGTAAAACAACTATGATTTATAAAAATAATTATAATATAATAATTATAATAATTATAATAATAATAATTAATAAAAATTATGTATATCACACTTGTATGTCTTTTATTTCACCTTATATGATCCTCTTCCTCGTGACATATGATCTACCGCTTATCATGCGAAGAAATTATTCGTATGAACATCTGTTACATGTATCGAACCATTATCGAACGACTTTAAACAATTATTGAACATCTATCAAACCATTATCGAACGGCTTTAAACAATTATTGAACATCTATCGAACCATTATCAAACGGCTTTAAACAATTATCGAACCATTATCGAACGGCTTTAAACAATTATCAAACATCTATCGTACGCCTATCGAACGGCTTTAAACATTTATCGATCGTCTTTAAACATCTTTCGAACATCCATCGTACGCCTATCGAACCATTTACCACATTTAACGACTCTTTTATGAAATTACATACGATGAAGAAGAATTATATTTCAAGATTAAAATTAAAAGTTTTGAAAAGATAGCCCCCTCCGATCCTCCTCGTGTCACACGGACAGAAATTTTTTATTACTCGAACGTTTACGAAACAAATCACATCTTTGGCACGTCTATCCAACGACTTTAAACAAGCCCCTCCGATAAACACAAACTTGTGTACATCCTTCTCGTGTCACACGGACAGAAATTTTTATTACTCGAACGTTTACAAAACAAAGGCCTATTGAACGCACATCTTTGGTACCTCTATCGAACGACTTTAAACAAGCTCCTCTGTTCAGGATTACTAGTAAGAAAGCGAGAATTCGTTCGAAGCTTCGAGAATCGTTGGCCTTTATTTTGCCGCTGTTTGTTTATTCCAAGCGAAGCGGCCTTCAAGCGGTTAGTTCGCGTCCGTATAAGAAATCGCCGAAAAACGAGTAGTTGTATTTTTCTAACGCCTAATGCGATTGGCAGCTTATTACCAAGCTCGCGGTGTCGATCGCTGATAGGCAGCTTTTCGGCGGCTAGCGTTGACTACGTGCCGGTTGCTGCATGCCCAGCCAGAGTCCGAGACGAGAGAGCGGCGAGCACGGACATGCAACGCGAGTGTAACGCAACGAAAGACTTTGTAACGTGAGCGCGAATGAATTCGATGTCTAGACTGATCGCCAGGTGTGATTTTCAATAAAGACTTGTGAAACCCACGAGGCGTATCATTCATTTTCCAGCGCGAACTGCGTAGCCGCGAACGAGCAATAAAGAACCGGAACAAATAAATATTTTCTTTCTGCTACGAGAGAACGAAGGCTTTCGTACACCCTCCGATAAACGCAAACTTGTGTACATCCTCCTCATGTCACACGATATATCCTGGGCAGAAATTTTTATTACTCGAACGTTTACGAAACAAACACACATCTTTGGCACCTCTATTGAACGACTTTAAACAACTCTTTTATCACATTAGATATGGTGAAGTATCTCCTCTAGAGAAGAATCATATTTTGAGATTAGAAATTATGAGTTTTGAATAGATAACCCCTGTAATGTAGCCACACAGATTTGCAACACATCTAAGGGATGATAAAAATGTGTCGGAGGCTGGGACGGTCACAAGTTCACGCAAGATATTTGACGGAAGTATTACGCTAGCAATGGCTGCACTATACACGTTAGAAATCCACGGGATTAGTGAATTGTTGTTAACTTTAATGGACTGGGTGATTGTGCTGCGTACTGCAATATATCAATTTGAAGACGTGGCTCGACAGGTACAACAGCAGGCCCCTGAATCATGCCAAATTGATTACGATATTTACGGAAACGGAAATGGAGTGATGCTGGTGTCGATGTAAGTATTGCTAGCTGATATTATGTATGAAATAATTACTTTTTTTCTAATCTTACCATATTATATTATTTTGCTTGCAGGCAGCACATACAGGAGGATTTGGCAATGGCTGTACGACAAGTGGAAATTTTAACAACTATGTTCTGAAAGATGGCAATGATAGCAGCTGATAGACGGCGCCAGCTGACGGCAGCCAGAGTATCGAGCAGCGCCTCGATCATATCGATTCTGCGCGGGCGCGCTCCCGCCCCATATTTTTAAGAATAATAATGTACCCGTTGATCTGTTCGAGAACCTTCTTAAGAGGTAACCTGGTAGAGAGATGAAAAATTAAAATCACTCTCTAACGTCGGGTCGTGGACATAAGTCGAGAAGTGAAGATAAAATAGAGAGACAGTCGGAAGTTTGTGGAGATTTAAGAACTTGTAAAATTGGTCGAGTCAAACTTTGGAAAAATCACAGATATCACAGTTTATATAAATCATTAAAGTGTTCAGTAAAGTATAAGTGACGATTCTTTTCTTTTATAAACCGCAGTTCCTGATAATTCAATATCATTGCCGGAATAATAACGAATATAACAAAAAAGGTCGGAAAGGACGTAACGGTCCTATCGCTTTAAATAATAGCCGTTGCCGAACGTTTAACTTTATTTTTCAAATATCTTACAATATTACAGACAATTTCAAGAAATATCTTACAGCTCAGAAGTGGGATTACTGTATCCTTGAGTCCGTATCGTGTCGAAAAACGTTAAAAATCGTCGCCGTGTCGTGTCGAAACAGATAAAGGGCTTTTCAAGTCCGCATCGTGTCGGAAAGACTGAAACCGTTGCCGTGTCGTGTCGAAGTAGAAAACGGGCTCTTCGAGTCTGAACAAAAAATTAGAATAAAGTATTTAAAAGACGTTGTCGAGTCGTGTCGGGCAAGCATCATGCCGAAAACGAGATCGATGCTTGATCGTGAGGAGTTAGAGCAGGCTTCGTTAGAAGCGATACAAAGGGAGGCTCGGCGGTATCAGATACCGGTGATAAACGACCGAGACCTTCTTATCGAGCAAATTCTGACCCACCTTGAGAGGATTGGGCCGTCGGAGAGGACGTTGGACGAGCAGCAAGCAGTTGGCGAAGTCCACGTTCCAGCAGCATCGTCTTCAAGGCGAACAGTCGGAGGAGAGCCGTTGACGTCGGAGATGTTCCGTCAGGCGATGTCGGACATCTCCACGACGATGATGAAGCAGCAGCAGGAGCTTCAGCAGCAGCAGCAGCAGTTCATGCTGCAGGTACTGCAGCAGCTGGCGCCGAGGGCAGAAAACGTCCAGATTGTCCAGTCTGAGGGAGAGGCAGACCCAGGTAGCCCAGAAACTATTAGCAGAACCGAAGGTAATGTGACGAACAATATTAATTCGGCAATAAACGGCCACACGCAGATAAGCACGAATACATTACCGACGGGTAACGCGGTTAGCTGGCTGGCCTCTCAGATTCCGGAGTTTAGTGGCGGTGAGGACAAGAACGTTGCCGTGTGGTCGAGACGGGTCGACCAAGTTGCCGTTATTCATGGTGCGTCCGACGGGATCACATTACTGGCCGCGTTCAGCAAATTAACAAAATTCGCCCGCCAGTGGTACGAGATCCAGACGGGCGAAGTGATCGGATCCTGACAGGGCCTGAAAGTCGAATTGAATAAAATGTTTAAAAAAAAAGTGCCGTTCTACAAGGCGATGCAAAAAGTCAAAGCGCGAAAGTGGAGCCCCCATAAAGAGACGTTCGACCAGTATGCAATCGCCAAGCTCGCGTTGATAAACAATTTAAACTTACCGGTTAACGACGCGATTCATCTGCTAATCGGCGGAATAACGCAGAACTCGTTGAGGGCCATAGCTCTCTCGTTAGCGGGCGACTCGATAGACGATTTTCTAGTGAAAATGCGCCGTATCGCAGAAGGTGGCGTAGATTTAGAGCGGAAGCCCAGCTCGTCTACAAGCGCACCTAGACAAACGAACATTAACATCTGTAGAAATTGCGGGAAAAAGGGCCATTCGCATAAAGAATGCAGAGGTGACACTACCTGCTTTTACTGCAAGGCGAAGGGTCACCGTCAGTTTGATTGCCCCGTGCTCAAGGGCAAGGGCGACGGGAAGCCGACGGCACAGACTCGTCCGGCGACGGCCTATACAGCGGCAGCTGTTTCGTCCGTGGCATCCAACGACGACGTCGTGGCGATCGTCGCGGAACCAATCGGAGGCAAATTAGAGCTGTCCCAGCCGATAGCGGAGGTCACGAGCGTCTGCGGAGAAAGTTGCGAGTTAGAGGCGTTGATAGATACCGGCAGTCCGGTGTCGTTTATTAATTATAAAGTTTTTGCTAAATTAATAAAGCCGAAAAATCATAAAATCTTACCGTCGGATAGGGACTTAACAAATTGTTGTTCGAGCAATTGCCGCTCTGTATTGTCGACAATCAAGCAGAAGACCTGCAAAATATAATTACAGATAACGTTAATAATTTAGATATAGAAACTAAGGAAAAGTTAATAGATTTAATCATAGATGTAGAAAATAAAACTATTGAGCCGATCGAGGATGATTACGAAGTGAAAGTGCACTTACGTGATCCTTCCATTTATGCGTTTGCGCCGCGACGCTTTACTTTTGCGGAGCGCCTTCATATAAGAGAGATCACCGATGATCTGTTAAAAAGGGGAATTATCCGTCCGAGCGTCTCACCGTATTGCTCGCGGATAATACCTGTAAGAAAAAAAAAATGGTCAAATTAGATTATGCGTTGATTTAAGACCACTGAATAGTAGAGTCGAAAAACAAAAGTATCCGTTTTCGGGTATCGAAGACTGTTTGTCACGTTTGTCGGATAAAGCCGTGTACACATTGTTAGACTTAAAAGACGGATTTCATCAAATCAAAGTACACGCGAATTCAACCCGTTACTTTTCGTTCGCGACACCAGACGGACAATACGAATACACGCGTTTGCCTTTCGGGTACTCAGAAGCACCAGCCGAATTTCAGAAACGCATTATACAAATTTTAAACCCGTTGATCCGCGCAAACAAAATATTGGTGTACATAGATGACGTTTTGATTCCGACTAAAACGATTGAACAGAATTTTGAAATTTTGGGAGAAGTGCTTCGCATCTTGAAGCAGTATTGTTTTGAATTGAACTATAAAAAGTGTTCAGGAAACGTGCATGAAACCGTGTGAGCTTCGGCGGACGCGGAGTAGCTCGCCGGAATCCAGGTTCGGTCGGTTGGGGGTATGTCAAATAAACCAAATGCTCGTTTATAACAAAATAATGAAACAGCGATTATTGAGAAAGATGTTGATACGATTTGTTTCGAATGATCTGCTTCAATGCTCGTGTGTACATGTGAAGCGTGTGCGAAGCGAATTCGAAAGAACATATAAGTAGCGTGAGATAAATGCGAAGTATCGTTACTGGTAAAATAATTATTTGAGCAACGGTGGAATAATTATTTTAAAGCGGCGCAAAATAAAAGCGAAAGCAACGTGAAAATAAATGCAAGATATCGGCAAAGGCGAAATAATTATTTAAGCAATGGTGAAATAATTATTTTAAAGCGGCGCAAAATAGAAGCGAAAGCAACGTGAAAATAAATGCAAGATATCGGCAAAAGCGAAATAATTATTTGAGCAATGGTGAAATAATTATTTTAAAGCGGCGCAAAATAGAAGCGAAAGCAACGTGAAAATAAATGCAAGATATCGGCAAAATAAAATAATTATTCGAGCGGCGGTGAAATAATTATTTAAGGCGGCGTAAAATAAATGCAAAGTATACGTGAAAATCAATGCGAAGTATCGTAATAATGAAATAATTATTTGAGGCGACGGTGGAATAATTATTTAGTATGACGTGAGGCGTCCTGGTGCGGTCGGCGAGAGCGCAAGCGCGGGCGATCGTGTCGCAACGGTTGATACAAGACGGAGCGCTTGTCGGTGAGTGCGTTCGTAGTATCGCGAGTCTGTTCGATCGTAGATCGATGCGGACTATTCGGCGGCGCGGATTGGTCGACGCGGTGTTGCTTGCCGGACGGATTACAATTATGAAATCCCGGCGAATAAACGCGGTATGCGGACTTAGGCTGCCGATTACGTTCGGCGGGAGTACGAGGATGCTCGTACGAAGACGGAATTTAGAACAGCGACCTGGCTAGGTATGCGGAAATGCCCGCAATACAAAGTTCGGTGGCCTAGAGGAACCAAGTACGCTTGGCGGGTATACGAATATATTCGTATCCTGGAATCAAAGAATACCGAGGACGCTCGGCGGTACACGAGGATACTCGTGTGCTGGCACAGGTATAGAGTCCGAGTATGCTCGGTCGGGACTACGAGGACGCTCGTAGCAGGGTTGTTCGCTGTCGATCAGCGAACGGAGTCTGGTGAGAGACGTTCAGCCGGGCCTCTTTTATACCCGGCTGGCGGCCGAATGATTTCGAATCGGCAAGCATCGGCGGTTACGGCGGTGAGTCCCCCACAAAACGGAATTTCGGAACGGTCGGGTGTGGGGGATTTTCGGCGGTTGACCGCCGCTGTTTTTGATAGGAAATTTATCGGCGCGCGATGCGCCCTTGGTGGGCTACGGACGATGGACGGTCCGTAGCCGTAACAATGCAGCGGGCTGCATCGTTACATCACCCCCCTTCTTGGGGAGCCGGAAGCCTGCGGAGGCAGCTGACGGCTGGTGAGGAGTCGCCCTCCCTGGAGAACAGGAGTTTGTATCTCCTTCCGTCGGTGGTCCAGAGCTTGTACCGTCTCGACTTCATCACCGAGAAGTACGGTATAGCGGCAAAAGCTCGTGGGGCGTACTCCACCATGATGGGTGGTGGAGACGCTGGATCCCATCTCGGTGGCGGCGGTGGTACAGCGGAGGCCGGTGGTGGCTATATGACGGCGGCTGCTGGCGTCGGTGTTGCGGCGGCTGGTGTTGGCCGGGATGCGGCGGCTGCGGGTGCGGCAAGGGCCGTTGGCGGCCGAGTTCCAACGACCGTTTCAATGGCCGTTGGTGGCCGAGTCCCAACGACCGAAGTCGTCGGCAGTGGGCCGCCCCAGGGACGTATCCTTACGGCCCTGGTCGGCTTGGTCCGTGCGGTGGTCGGCGCGGTGACCGCGGGTCTTCGCTCCGGTAGCGGCGTGTGCGTGGCATTGCACACGTCGCCCGGAGACTTCTGCTTCCTTCGTCCTCGCGACACCGGTGGTGGTGGTGTCGCCAAAAATATCGCCTTTCGGCGATTTTCAGCGTCGGAACGCTGTATTAACGTCCCCACTCGGGGGACGGTGCGGAACGGCTGCGACGTCATCGCGGCCTGTCGAGGCTCCTCGGTCAAGAGGGCCTCGATTACGCTCAAGATGTTTTTAGTGCTCATCTTGAACAAGTGATCTGATTTCCTGGAATCGGCCTTTATATAGTCCGATTCCCCGGAATTGCGAACTTTAGATCTAATCGGGGGGGTCTTATCCCCGTTTCCTGGCTTCAAGTCTTGCGCGTGGATGCGCCTTAGCCATCGCCCCCTCTTATCACGCAAATCATAAATGACGGGGGTGATGATCCGGCCTACTTTGTAGGGGCCAGTGTACTTCGGCGCGAGTTTGGCGTTTACGCCGGCGGCCTTGTTCGACAGGGGGTGCTCGCGGCGCCAAACTGTCTCGCCGATCTTAGGCCGCCAATCGCGATGCCGCAGATTATAATACGGCTCCTGCCGTTGGAAGGCTCGTGCGAGGTTTCCTGTCATCAGTTCCCGGGCTTCGTCTAGATGGCGCCGCCAGGTGGTCGTCGGTATCGGCGTGTTCGGGTGCGTTCGGTCTTCCGGATTCGGCGGTGCTAACTCGCGCCCGTAATTTGCGAAGGCGGGTGTAAATCCGGTGGCGTCGTGCGTCGCGCTATTGTACGCATATTGTAGCGCGAGAATGTGGCGGTCCCACAGGCGATGATCGCGCTCGACAAACTGCGCGATCATGGTTTTGACCGTTCGATTGGTCCGCTCCACGGGATTGCACTGCGGCGTGTATATCGGCGTTGTGCGATGCGTTATGCCAAAAGATTTTAATAGGCTAGTGAATTGGCGCGATATAAACTGTTTCCCGTTGTCGGATATGACCATTTCGGGGCAGCCGTGCCGATATATTATGCGTTCGGCAACGGTTTTGCTAATCGTTTCCCCGGTGGCTCGGCGCAAGGGCTGTAATTCGACCCACTTCGTGAATCGATTTTGCAGTACGAAGAGCCACGAATGCCCGTTTGTAGATCGCGGCAGAGGCCCCACTAGGTCTATCGTGACCTGTTGCCACGGGGCCGTGACATTATGCGCATGAGCGCGGCCGGCGGGTTTGCCCTGATAGGGCTTGTACGCGAGACATTTTTCGCAGCCCCGAACATAGCGGGCGATGTCTCGGAACATGCCGGGCCAGTAATAACGGCGGGTGACGCGGTGGATCGTTTTCGCGACGCCTAAATGCCCGGCGGTCGGTTCGTCGTGGAATCGCTGGATCGTTCTCTCTCGCTCGGAGCGAGGGAGACAGCGCTTCCACTGTTCGTCTTCCGTGTGGTCGCGGAACTCTAGATCGTGACGTTTATGCCGGTAGAGTCTACCCCCGCGTATAGCGTAGTCGGGGTAACTTTTCGGCTCTTTTCTAATCTTTTTTACTAGCCCGCGGTACCAGGCGCAGGCGGCTGGCTGAACGGCGCAGGCCTCGGGTTCGCGAGAGAGCGCGTCGGCAACTTTATTCAATGCTCCGCGACGGTACTGGATGTCGAAATGATATTGCTGGAGCTCGACGAGCCAGCGCCCCAATCGGCCGGTGGGGGTCTCGAGATTTTTGAGCCAACGCAGTGACTGATGGTCCGTAATCACCGTGAAAGAGTACCCCTCTAGGTAGTCTCTCATACGGCGGATTCCCCAGACGACCGCGAGGCATTCTAGCTCGGTAGCACTATAATTTTTCTCGGCGGCGTTTAGGGTGCGGCTCGCGTACGCGATTACGCGTTCGCCCTCGGCGAAGTTTTGTGTCAAAACGGCGCCGAGACCGTAGTTGCTTGCGTCGGTTTGTAAGCTGAACGGTAACCGGAAGTCGGGACAGGCGAGTACGGGTGCTGTTATTAGTGCCCTCTTGAGGGCGTTGAAGGCGTTTTCCTCCTCCGATCCCCATTGCCAGCGCGCGTTTTTACGGGTGAGTCGGGTGAGCGGTGCGGAGATAGCGGAGAAGTACCATAAAACGGCGGTACCATGAGGCCATGCCGAGAAATTGGCGGACCTTCCGGATGGTAGTAGGAGCGGACCATTGAGCGACCGCGCTTATTTTAGCGGGGTCGGTGTGGATGCCGTCCCGCGTTATTATATGGCCGAGGTAGGCTAGCTCGCTTCGGCAGAAGTGGCACTTTTCTGGGTTGAGGCGTAATTTGGCCTCTCTGAGTCGCCGAAACACTTCGGCTAAGTGCTGTAAGTGTTCGGAGAAAGTAGCGCTGACGATTATTACATCGTCTAGATATACGAATACGTTCGGTTCTAATGCGGGGCCTAGCACGGTATCGAGAAGGCGCTGGAAGGTAGCGGGCGCGGAATGCAACCCGAAGGGCATGACGCGGAATTGCATTAGCCCTCTCCCCGGAATGGTGAACGCGGTAATAGGTCGGCTCTCGACGGTTAGTGGCACTTGCCAATACCCGCTTTTTAAGTCGAGCGTGGACAGGTACTTTGCTCCCCGTAATTTATCCAATGTGGCTGTTATGTGCGGGAGGGGGTAGGCGTCGCGTTCGGTTACGGCGTTGACTTTTCTAAAGTCTATGCAAAACCGGGGTTTGCCGTCCTTTTTTTTTACTATCACCACAGGCGAGCTCCACGCGCTCTGTGATGGTTCGATTACCCCCTCTCGCTCCATTTCATCAACTGCCTCGTCGATGATACTTTGCATGGCCGGGTTACGGGGGCGGTACCTTTGCTTAATCGGTCGGGTGTCCGTTAATCGCAGGTGATGTTCGATTCGGTCGGTAGGCCCGGCGATGCCCTGAAATAGCGCGAGTTCCCGCTCTAGGAAGTCGCGTAATTGTTGCGTTTCTTCTCCGGTGCGCGGTGTCAGGCCGTCGGATATCGCGCCGATGTTACCGGAGAGCGCGAGTTTTGGCAATGGCGGTGGTGGTAGCGTTATCCCCAGATAGGCCCACAGATCTACCCCTATCAACATCTCGGTCCCTAACGCCGGAAGTACTTGGAAGTCGTGAGAGAAGCTCTCTCCTTCCATCTGGATCGTGAGTCGAAAACTCTCGGTGATCGGAGCGGATCCGCCGTCAGCTACCGTGACGTGCTCGCGTATGGCGCGAGGGCGATAGCCCTTTCCTAAAACGTATTCGGCGATTGTTCGGTTAATGAAAGACCGGTCGGAGCCCGAGTCGAGAAGGGCGGTGATTACCTTTCCGCAGCACGTGATTTCAACGTGTGGACGCGGCCGAAAGATAATTTCTAGTAGGGCCGGTCGGCGGCCGCCGTCGCCCCGGCCCGCGTGGCGTTTCCCGCCGGCGGATGACAATCGCGAGAGTATACGCCGTCCTTCCCGCACTGCGAGCAGAACTTGCGAGGTGGCTGCTTGCAATTGAGCCGAGTATGGCCCCGTTGCTTGCAACGCCAGCAACATTCCTCTCGCTTATACTCAGTGGTAGCCATGCTTCGAGCTTTGGCGGGCTTCCGGTCGCGCTGCCGGCGTTGCGCGATGAGCTCCTCGTATTCCGCGGCTCGATCGGATAACTCGTCGAAATTGATCGCGTCGTGTGGACGAATATATAAACGGTATTCTGGATCCATATTTTCAATTAAGAGATCGAGCGTCTCTGCTTCGGAATACTCCCCGGCGCGGCGCGCGAGGGTGAGTACGGCGGTCGAAAATTTCGCGAAATCTTCGTCTGGTAGCTGGCGGCGGTTCGTGGCTTCCCTACGAAGGCGGGCCTGGTAGCGTCGCGGAAGATAGTGGCCGCGAAATTCGGCCACAAAATCGGCCCATGTTACCCACGCGTGGCGTCGGTTCCGGTACCACAATAGTGGTTCGCCTTTTAGGATCTCGGGTAGGCCGAGGAGGAGGTGGTCTCCGGAGTATCGGTAGATTCTCCGGAGCTCCTCAATTCGCTCGAGAAAGGCGATTGGTTCTTTGCCATTGAAATGGCACCCCTATTTCCGGATTTGATCCATTGCTTTTGCAGGATCGAACGGGCTGGCAATGGGAGTCGGGGGGTTCGGTGCCGAGTAATAGCTGGCCCGGTCGTCGTCGTCGCTCGGACTTGCGCGGCCCGAGTTACCCGGAAGTCGCAATAGCGGAACGTTCAGAGTCGCGCGGACCTCAGTTTCTGCTGGCTCATTGGTCGGAGGGATGATATCCCCTGGATGTGCGCGAACGTATTCACGTAACCGTCGGCGGAGATCGTCCAAGTTGCCGTCGCATTCGAGTTCGCGGCTCTGTAATAATCGCGCCACTTCGGAGCGTGGTAATCGTTGTATCCACGAAGTCATTGTAAGCAGATCTCTTTGACGTACCCCTTTATCTGGTCCCTGTTCGGGCGCCATGAAACCGTGTGAGCTTCGGCGGACGCGGAGTAGCTCGCCGGAATCCAGGTTCGGTCGGTTGGGGGTATGTCAAATAAACCAAATGCTCGTTTATAACAAAATAATGAAACAGCGTTTATTGAGAAAGATGTTGATACGATTTGTTTCGAATGATCTGCTTCAATGCTCGTGTGTACATGTGAAGCGTGTGCGAAGCGAATTCGAAACAAATCGTATCAACATCTTTCTCAATAAACGCTGTTTCATTATTTTGTTATAAACGAGCATTTGGTTTATTTGACATACCCCCAACCGACCGAACCTGGATTCCGGCGAGCTACTCCGCGTCCGCCGAAGCTCACACGGTTTCATATTTATGAAGAGCGAGATAGAATTTTTAGGATATATTATATCGAACGGAATTACTTTGAGTCCAAGACACACAGAGTCGGTCAAAAACTTCAGACAGCCAAGAAACGTACACGAAGTACAGCGATTTCTCGGGTTGGCTAGTTACTTCCGTAAATTCATTAAAGATTTCGCGATTAAAGCAAAGCCGTTACACAATCTTTTGAGAAAAGATACTACTTTCGTTTTCGACTCAGAATGCGTAAGAGTATTCGAACAATTAAAGAGTGAACTCACCTCAGCGCCGGTCCTAGCGCTTTATAACCCGGTCCTCGACACGGAACTGCACACAGATGCAAGTAGTCTGGGCCTGGGTGCAATCCTGCTTTAGAAGCAGAACGACGGTAAATGGTGTCCGGTTGCATATTTTAGCCAGGCAACCAATCAAGCTGAAACAAGATACCATAGTTTTGAGCTTGAAATGTTAGCAATCGTAAGGGCCATAGAAAGATTTCACTTATATCTTTTCGGGCTGACTTTTGTAATCGTTACCGACTGTAATGTCCTTGTGCATGCAGTAAACAAAGCAAACCTTAATCCACGAATTGCGAGATGAACACTCACCTTGCAAAATTACCGCTTCAGGGTGACGCACCGGCCGGGCAAAAGAATGGCACACGTCGATGTCCTTAGCCGATGTACCGGTTACGTTAACGAGCTACCGCTTGAAAGGGAGCTCGAGTTCCGACAATTAGCCGATCCTAAAATCAAAGCGATAAGTGAGGAATTAAAATTTAAGAATAGTGATAAGTTTGCGTTAATTAATGATCTAGTTTATTTTACCCGTAATGGGGAGATGAGTTTCGTCGTGCCGGAGTCGATGGAGACCTGCGTGATTAGGGCTCACCACGATGACATGGCCCATTGTGACCTAGAAAAAACAATAAAAGGAATTAATCAAAATTATTGGTTCCCGTCGATGCAAAAAAAAAATATATGATTATATAGAAAATTGTCTTACGTGCATAATGTCAAATGATGCGCCTACTCGTAAGGAGAGGGAGACGAGTCTCTACCCCTCGCCAACAGCGCCGTTAGAAACGCTGCACCTTAACCATTTCGGTCCGCTGCAGGAAACTGAAAACAAATACAAGCACATTTTAGTTATAGTCGATACGTTTACTCGATTTACGTGGCTGTGCCCCACGAAATCGACATCCACTGCCGAAGTGGAGGGTTATTTGAAACAGCTATGTTCTACTTTCGGTAGCCCGCGTGAAATGGTGTCGGACCGAGGTACTGCGTTCACCTCCAAAGATTTTGCGGAGTTTGCAACAAATTATAAAATAAAACACCGAAAAGTAGCCGTGGCGGCTCCATGGGCAAACGGCCTCGTGGAACGCGTAAGCCGTTTCATAAAATCATCGTTTACAAAATTATTAAGTAGTGCGGCTAATTGGAAAAACGAACTGGGAAGATTACAATATATTATAAATAATTCTTACCATGCGGTAACCAAGTCCAGTCCTTCCAAGCTGCTTCTCGGTTACGAACAGCGCAACCATACCGACCAAGATTTTGCACGGTTCACCAAGGCCCTAGCAGGCATTGACACGGACCTGCAAGCCGAGCGACACACTATTCGTGAAACGGCGCGCAACGCCACAGATTTAATAAAAGAATATAATAAAGAGTTCCGTGACGCTAACCTTAAAAAACCTTTGTTGTATAATCAAGGCGATTACGTTATGATAAAGAACAGGGTTAAGCCCGGAGAAAATGTAAAATTGAAACCGAAATTCGTGGGGCCAAAATATGGTTAAAAAATCCCTCGGAAACAATCGATACGTAATATCAGACATACCTGGCTTCAACATTACGGTGAAGCCCTTCGATACGATTCTCTCGTGCGATCGCCTCAAACCATGGATCAGGTGTGATCTTCCTGTGGTCGAATCTGAAGCGAAATAATTAACATTGTATTAATTCGATTTATTTGAATAATGCCTTCTGCGTTGATTAGATTTAAGATTTTAGAAATTAAGTGTATATATAATTTTTCAATAACGACTCGAATACTTACGCCGAACAGGTCCACAAAACCACTCACGTCGAACCACGGACACATTCACTGGATTGCGCAATAATTTCACTTAAGGAAACTTCGAGGGCGAAGTTCAAGGCCAGGACGGCCGTGCTGAAAGATGGCAATGATAGCAGCCGATAGACGGCGCCAACTGACAGCAGCCAGAGTATCGAGCAGCGCCTCGATCATATCGATTCTGCGCGGGCGCGCTCCCGCCCCATATTTTTAAGAATAATAATGTACTCGTTGACCTGGTAGAGAGATGAAAATCAAAATCACTCTCTAACGTCGGGTCGTAAACATAAGTCGAGAAGTGAAGATAAAATAGAGAGACAGTCGGAAGTTTGTGGAGATTTAAGAACTTGTAAAATTGGTCGAGTCGAACTTTGGAAAAATTACAGATATCATAGTTTATATAAATCATTAAAGTGTTCAGTAAAGTATAAGTAACGATTCTTTTCTTTTATAAACCGCAGTTCCTGATAATCCAATATCATTGCCGGAATAATAACGAATATAACAAAGAAGATCGGAAAGGACGTAACGGTCCTATCGCTTTAAATAATAGCCGTTGCCGAACGTTTAACTTTATTTTTCAAATATCTTACAATATTACAGACAATTTCAAGAAATCTCTTACAGTTCCAACAAATGGAACATGATACGGCGCGCACCGCCGAAGTGTTACGAGCGGTGACGGAAGCGCTTTCAATGGGTGACTTTTTCCAGTAAGTATGACATTTAATATCACATTTAATAAATATCATATTTTACAGATTATTAATAGAATCTTTTTTTGTTACAGATGATATCGAGTGGATTTTTTATTGTATAATATTATATCTTTTCTCTATATTATTATTTCTTGTAAATTTTTTCATCACACACACACACACACACACACACACACACACTTTTTATTCCAAAAAAACATAAATAAATTTTATATTTTAAATTATATATATTATTATTATTTTTTCTCCTCTCCTAAAATCCTGAAAATACATAAGCTTAGATTTAAAGTCGTTATTATAATTTTTAATAATTCTTTTAATGTAACTCATTACATTTTATCACAGCTAATTTAAAATATATATGTTCCAAATAAATTTTTATAAAATATATTATAGCGCTTTTTTTACCTTTCTCCTATCTTTAAGTTAAAAATAAGTTTATGGTATACTATAGACCAGCGCTCGGAATTAGTTGCACATTTCGGGCCAATTCAAGAGACAACGCCTCCTGTTCCCCCACTACCGCCCGGCCGCTGGCGGTCGAGCCGCCGATAGCTCTGGCGCAGGAGCGTTTTATATAAGAAATAGGCTTGGTTGTTGAGGCACCTCTCAAAAAATAGTAATATTTTCTTTGCTATAAATAATATTTACTATATATATATATATTGTACTATATATATATATATATATATATATATATATATTACTATATATATATATATATATTGCTATAAATAATACATAAATAATATTTATTTTCATTAATAATTAAATATATATATTATGTATTAATGAAAATAAACATTATTTTTGTAGTGAAGAAAATGTTACGATTTCCTGAGAGATGCCTAAACAATCTAGTCTATTTCTAATATAAAACGCTCCTGAACCAGAGCTATCGGCGGCTCGGCCGCTAGCGGCCGGGCGGTAGTGGGGGGACAGGAGGCGTCGTCTCCAGAATCGGCCCGAAATGTGCAACTAATTCCGAGCGCTGCTATAGACAGTTAAAGATGTATAAAATGAAATCGTTAGGAATCATTCACCGAACTTAGGAACGACTGCTCCAGCAATAATTTGATGCGCGCGTTGTAGGATAAGTCAGTATAGTGGATAAGATAAGACGAAAAAATTAAAAAAAAATTTTAATTACAATTGAAATAATATTTATTAATATGTAATATACAATTGTTACAACTCCGCAAAGACCTGAGTCACCAGTTCACAATCAATTAAGGTATATTAAGCTATCTAAGCCAAAACATCAGAACGCAAAAAACTTAATACTTATTAATTTGCTAATTTTTTGCGATTTTTTGCTACAAAAAATAATTTTTTTGCTATAACCATTTAGAAGTTACGAGTGGCTAGATAGTTTAATATTAAGCTATCTAGCCATTGTAGCAAAAAAATTATATATAAGTCAAAGCAAAAAATCATTAATACACAAATTATTTGCTATTTTTTTGCTACTATTTATTTGCAAATTTAATTTTTTTACTCCAACTTTTAAGAAAATACTAAGAATGAAATGTGTCCCACAGGAACAAAATGCATTAAAGCAATTAGTTACTTGCATAATTGTTGCATCAAAATGTTTTCTGAATTATTTGCTCTCAAAATATCGAGGTTTCGAATTTTTTGCTCGCGAAATCAGTTTGAACAATTAATATTTAAGTGCATCGCTCAAGAGTAAACTGCAAAAAATTCAAAGCCTAGATATTTTGAGAGCAAATAATTCAGAAAACATTTTGATGCAACAATTATGCAAGTAACTAATTGCTTTAATGCATTTTGTTCTTGTGGGACACATTTTATTCTTAGTATCTTCTTAAAAGTTGCAGCAAAAAAATGAAATTTGCAAATAAATATTAGCAAAAAAATGGCAAATAATTTTAATATTAATTGTGTTTTGCTTTGACTTAGGTCTAATTTTTTTTTTTACAATGGCTAGATAGCTTAATAGTAAGCTATCAAGTTGTTGTTCGATAAGTATAAACACTTGTTTTCTCCAATTTTTTAACCATCATTTTTCGACTGTCTCCTCGTAAATATTGTTGCGAGTGTCTTTCCGATCGCAACCGTAAGTTCGAGATCCGCTTGGGGAACGGGACGCACTGCTTAGAGGTGTGGAATAACTGGACGCAAACCTTGCCTCGAACAATTTATTTAATCACTCACAAACCGCCAGGACGGTGTTAGATTTTCGTGAGCCGTGTACGGACACGGGGAAACGAGTCGGTGTATTCGCGTATCGTAAACTGAATCCGTCGCTGCTTGCGCGCGACTGTATTTATACGAATCGGCAATCAAGAGTTTTGTAATATTATTGATATGTTATTGTTGATATTTCTCGGATTGCTGATTCGTGTCACCTTGAATCCGAGGTTGTTTCTCTGCAGCCTCATCGTTATTCTTTATTTGCTAAATAATTCTTTCTTAGTATTTTTATTTTGGTATTTAACTTAATTAACCTTATAGCGACACGTTGTGTTACGACACACAACATCCCTCCCCCGCGAATGGAAGGAAATGTAGGTACGGAGTTTCCGTGCGGAGTAGGCGGTGCGAGTGTATAGTTTTACAGTTAGTTCTTGTCCTACCGTCTACCTATTATTCCGCAGTAGTCTTTCTTTTTCGTAATAATAGTATTGCTCCTATGCCTAGTGCTAATACAATAATCACGATGGCAAGCGAACTTGTGACCACAGGATACAAAGTCAAGGGTCGAATAATTTTTCCCTCTGTTAACTCGTCGTCTACTTCTCTTATTTTTTCTCCCAAATCTATTAATTCCTTTGAATTTTGTATCATCTTTTTCAATTTTAACGGTTTGATTTCCATGCTCGTTTCACCATTAGTTATACCTTCTATTTTTCCCGTTAGATTAAAACGTGGTATATATGCCTGAATGTTCGGGCCTTCTATTATTGTTCCTGTGTTCAGGGTCATGTCCTTCGCAATTATTTTACAATTATTTAATAGAGTTATTCTACCTGTTCGTGTGACTTTTGGTCTGTATTTCCTTATGGTTTAAACAAGTAATCATTACGTCTTGTTCGCTGTTAGTCGAATATAACCAAGAATTTTCCTTCGTTAATGCTATCCAAATAGTTTGGTTAAAACTTACATACTTATTTCCGCAAATTGCCCTTTTTGTCAATCCTACATACAATTGTACTTCACATAACGCTCGAGGGTTAATATTATATATCGGACTATCCGATTTACATATATATTTCTTGTCTATCTCAATACATTTTTCTAAGTTTTCTTCGCTTATCGCTAGATATACGGATAATTCTAAATTTACAGCAAACAATTGTTGGTTAATCTCGGTAAATACAAATATCCCGCGTTGGTCAGGGACAGGTAAAGGTATGGCTTTTATTAACCTGTATTTTGGATATGTTACAAGTGGCAATTTCAACGTTACAAATATAGTCTCATTCTTAACATACGAGTTTACACTTGTAATTTTTTCAAACGTTGACCAATAATTTTAAACGGTTCGCATGCACCGTCATCTCTTTCCTCCCCTTTTTAATAGTGTAGTTTACTTCCGAATTCCTTTTTACTATTACGTATGGCCCGCACCATAACGTTTCTAATTTCTTTGAACGTCCTCGTCGTAACGTTTCATCATATAATAACACTTTATCACCTTCCTGGAAGATGACTTGATTAGCCCGTTTATCGTAATACCGTTTAGCTTTTACCTTTTTTTTATGCTTTTCCGGCAACCGGTACGGTCGCGTGTTGGCGGGCGCCGTCCCCGGCCGCGTCGCGATCTCGTGTTTCATCGCCACGGTATGAGTCAGCGGTTCTCCTTCTATATGAAAGATATCGCTGTACTCTTCACAAATCTTTGCTATTGCCTTTTGCTCTTCCTTATTCAAATGTTCAATTCTTAATGCGTCTCTTATTTTCTCCAAACGAGACATTGGCTTATCTGTTGCCTTGTTAACTTCAGTATTAAATACTTGAATTCCTGTTTCCGCTTCTAACAATGTTAACTCTACGTGTGGAGTCTGTATGTCTACCGGCTTATCGGTAGTGTTGATTACGCTTATGACACAACCGTAATCTTGAGCTGTCGTCACGCAACCTCCTATGATAATTCCCGGCTGCATTTCCAATGCATGCACTATTCCTGTCATATTTTTATTTGTAGTGGCGGATATTATGGTCTCACTTCGTGACTTCAATGTGACTGGTCGGCACGGAAATAGTTTAAATTTGGTGTCCCCTATCGTTAGTCGCTTAGTGGGGTAATCCCATTTCATCACGTGCTTTTTAAGGAAATCAACTCCTAATATTCCTTCATGACTTATCGGAAAATTGTCCTTCACCACATGCATTTTATGCGTAATAACTTGCCCTTTCAATAGTACGTGAGCCATTATCGTGCCCAACGTTTCGGCCTTCTGTCCAGTAGCGCCTATTATCATTATCTTGTCATCGTAAACTAAAGTTTCTTCTTTTAAGGTTTTCAATTTAATTAAAGTTATTGCAGCTCCTGTATCTACGAGCATAACTGCCCGTGCTGCTCGAATTTCTTGCATAGGTACTGCTATTAAATCTAGATTAAGTTCGGCCTGTGCATATTCGCCTACTGATGCTATCTGCAATGTTTTTGCGGGTCGTGCTGTTTTTATGTTTGCCTCTTCTCCTTCGCCTTGCTTGGCGTTTTTCCTCGTTCGGGCGTCGTCCTTGTCTGGCCTTCCATGCAATGACCAACAGGTATCTTGATTGTGCCCCGATCTTTTGCAATGTTTACAAAATATGTTCATCATGTTGACCTTCTGGCCGCTAGCTCTCGGTAATTGATACCGGTTATTATAATTATGAAAGCGTCCTATTCTGCAATCACGCCCTTCATGACCCAATTTGCCGCATTTGATACATTTTAGTATCTTTTCTCTTGCGCCGTTATTATTACTGTATTTGTTATAATTCCTATTTTCGGAATACGGACTTTGCAATTTTTCTTCAGCCGTCGCTATCGCAATCGCCTCTTGTAGCGTTTTGTAATTGCGTGCGCGTACTATAGTTTTAATGCTTTCGTTTAGTCCGATTTGGTAGTTTTGTAACGCTAAGTTTTGTATAGTGGTCTTTATTGTATTTTTCTCCATGACCGTGAGACTTTTTCCATCGATCATCGCTTCGTAAAGTTTCATCGCGAGCTGATCTGCTCGTGTACCGAAAGCTTGGGCGTTCTCTCCATGCTTCTGCTTTAGCGTGTTAAATTCAATTTGCAAGTGCGTTATACTCTTATGAGTTGTATATCCTGCTTCTATTTCTCGTTTTAATTGCACGAACGTTTGAATATCTCTTGTTTGAAAATCGAGCAAGACCTTTCCCTTTAACTTAGTACACAGTATCGCCTTCAGCAACTGTAATTCTTCCAAAGGGTCTATACTTTCCACCGCGTAAGTACTCGCGCTGAGGAACTCTTGTATTTTAGCCTGTGACGTTCCGTCAATCTCTGGGATTAAGCTTCGCGCTTCTTTTAGTTGCATATACCCATGCATGGCTATCGGCCTATTTCGTATATCCGACATACCCCGTCCGTATGCTACATCCGCGTTATCAGTTACGCGCCTAGTAGTCAGTGGTACATTCAATTCTCGTTGGCCCGGTATAGCTAAGAGCCGTTGCTGCCACTCTTGCTGTTGCCCCCGTACGTTTTCTATTTGTTCATGGAATTGCTCTTGCATTTCGGTCAACTGTTGTCTTATTTCGCGCACAAAGTCCATCATTGTATCTGTTAGCTCTGAGTTTCGCGTCGCGTCTTCAGTTTTTGCCCCTGCGTTTTGCGTCATTTCCTTTCTTAGTAACTCAATATCCCGGTCGATTTCTGACTCGGTAGTCTTCGGTAATTCTTGATCATTATTCATTTTTACTTCAGTGCGGAACTCGTCTGGGTCGAAAACGCAACTATCATAAGATGTGAGTGCGAACTCACTGTATTCCGATACGTGACTCGGAGTTCTACTTGGCAGATGCCTACTTTGTCGCGGTTTTTTGTCCTCGCGAGTAGCTTTCAAAGCACTGTCGAGCCCTAGCAATGTACGATTGCGCTCAACGGTTGGTTTTTTCGAAATGGTATCTGTGTTCGCGTCTCCGGTACTTTGCTTCTTATTTCCAGTTTTCTTTCCTGTCGTCTTACTACGTTGTTCGCTTACGCTCAACGCTCGTTGATCTTGGTTGCGGATCAACCGAGATTGATTTGGTTGGGATTCTACGATTGCGCGCTTTTCCTCTCCGTTCGCGGAGCTATCTAACGCCTCACTATGATTTCGGTTGTCGTTCAACCAAAATTGGAAGCCTAATTTCTCTCGTTTCCCGGACATTCGCTTTTCCTAATATTATTTCTTATTATTGACTTACATTAGGCCGCTCGCTCGCATGATGCACGCTGCTGGTTAGCTGATCCGTTGTTGAGGTAGGTCGCGATCCTTGCCTGTCGTCGTCCTCTCGGGTTACGCTGACTCAGCTTGGTCGTTGCTCCGCCAGGCACCTTTCCGCCGCTTTGTTGCCCGGACTGTCGTTGCCTTGTGAATCCAGGCGATTTTCCACACTGCCTTCTCACCTCACTTTTGTAGCTCCAGGTGATAGATTCTCTCAGTGGTCCCTCTGTTACCACTGCCGATATCCGATCATCGGGTGTCCAGAATGAACTTCGGTAATTGCGGATCCCACCGCTGCCACCAAATTTATGTTGCGAGTCTTTCCGATCGCAACCGTAAGTTCGAGATCCGCTTGGGGAACAGGACGCACTGCTTAGAGGTGTGGAATAACTGAACGCAAACCTTGCCTCGAACAATTTATTTAATCACTCACAAACCGCCAGGACGGTGTTAGATTTTCGTGAGCCGTGTACGGACACGGGGAAACGAGTCGGTGTATTCGCGTATCGTAAACTGAATCCGTCGCTGCTTGCGCGCGACTGTATTTATACGAATCGGCAATCAAGAGTTTTGTAATATTATTGATATGTTATTGTTGATATTTCTCGGATTGCTGATTCGTGTCACCTTGAATCCGAGGTTGTTTCTCTGCAGCCTCATCGTTATTCTTTATTTGCTAAATAATTCTTTCTTAGTATTTTTATTTTGGTATTTAACTTAATTAACCTTATAGCGACACGTTGTGTTACGACACACAACAATATAATAGACCACATTTATTTAGTTTTTTTGTCTTTTTTGAAACTACGAGTTCGAGATATCATTTTTTAAGATAGGATGATTATATGACATTATATAGCAGTGCTCGGAATTAGTCTGAACATTTCAGCCGATTTCCGTGGTATACGCCTCCTTTCCTCTCCTTACCGCGCGCGCCGCAGCCGCTAGGGCCAGCGCCGCCGAGCGTTAGGAGCGACACTATCTGATTATGAATGGGTTCTTTTTCCTATTTATTAAAATTTTAAAAAATGTATTAAAATTTATTAAAAATAAATTTTTTATTTTTAAATTTATTAAGTGGAAATATTTCAATAGATTTCCACGTTACCCATGAGATACTAATGCTGACGCGTTTTTTTTTAAATGGTTTCCCCCGTAGACCTATTCCACTAAAGATAAAAATAAATTCTTAATTTAAAAAAAAATATATATATAAAAGAGATTTTCTTAATTAGATTTTCTTAGCCTTTTATGAGAATGAACAATTGATGCAATAATGTAGATAGAAACCACTTTTTGAAAAACGTGTCAGTATTAGTACCTCATGGGTGACGTAGAAATCTATTGAAATATTTCCACTTAATAAATTTAAAAAAAAATTTATTTTTAATAAATTTTAATAAATTTTTTTAAATTTTAATAAATAGGGAGAAGAACCTACTCATAGAACCTAATCAGATAGTGCCGCTCCTAACGCTCGGCGGCGCTGGCCCTAGCGGCTGCGGCGCGCGCGGTAAGGAGAGGAAAGGAGGCGTATACCACGGAAATCGGCTGAAATGTTCAGACTAATTCCGAGCACTGTTATATAGTAATGTAATAATATGACGTTATATGACATCAGTCTCTTAATTGAAATTTTACATAAATAATGCTACCACATCGACAATATCTTAATTTAAAAACAAATATATAACATTATCAATTATTCAAATAAATTATTAACAACAAGCTACAGAGCCCAAGCTGGATTTTCGTGCTTAATTTATTAATATAATATAACAAATGTTTAGGTCAATCTAGACGTTTCGACCATCTGGTTGTGGTCATCTTCAGTAGTTAGTTATTATAAAATTCGGAACATATTAATAAAACAATCGTTACTTATAAAACTAATTCGGATATTACAATCTTCTTATATTCGTTACATTTAAAAATTGTTTAGAGGACAACACATCTTGAAAGTCATGCCTCTTCTAATAACACCAATCTTAAGATCATCAGGAAGGAAATCATGTTTTACATTAAACATACACGATGTCCTTTTTAAGACTTGAATTGTGGTTGATTGCAATTATTCTAAAACCAGCATGAACCAATGTCTATTTTTATCTTTATATTACTTGTTATTTATTAAAATTACTAAAAATATTCTTACCTCAATGCATAGCAGTACCGTCATGTTGTGTTTTCGTGTAAACTTTCTTATTTTAAAAAAACTAAGAACCAAAACTAAATTCGGTGTAGCGAGTCAGTTTGCTAAAAATGATATTGGAGGTCCGTGTCGTTTGAGTGGACATGGCAAACTAGTTGAATATAATAGAGGATATATTAGAGAACTCGTATGTGAAGGAGATTCGTGGTGGGAGAGTGAGTGATCTTTAAGCAGTAAACAAATTGAGAACTGGCAAATACAAGTTTGGCAGTAACTCAGTATCGTTCTGCTTATTGAGACTCGTTTTTTGCCGTTTTATGTGCAACATCTCGGAAATAAGCCTTTTGCTATAAGACATTTCCTTGTCTAATATTTCTACATTCTCCCAATCCATTTCATGGTTTTTTTCTAATCTATGACAAGAAATGACAGAAGGGGATCCCGTTCTTTTATTTATATCCGACTTGTGTTCTTTAATTCTAGTTTTCAATTTTCTCTTTGTTTGTCCCACATAACTAGCCTCGCAATCATGACACGTTACCTTATATACTACATCACATTGGCTCATGGATTCAATAATGTCTTTCCCTGTTTTTATAAACCTATTAAGTTTATTGTTACACGAAAAGGCTAAATGATGATTGTATTTTTTCATGTTCCGTGTGAATTTATCAAAAGTTTCTTTTATATATGGTATCGTAAAATAACCCGTTCTATCATTGCTATTTTTGTTTTTATTACAACAATTATTGCTAAATTTTTTAAGTCTTTCGTTAATACTATTAAAAATTAATTCCAATGGATAGCCGTTAATTAAAAGTAGGGAAATCATTTCCTCGATGTTCTTGTGCCAATATTGTGGGTGTGTTAACTTTACAACTCTGTCAAATAAGCCAATGATAACACCTTTTTTGTGTGCCATGGGATGATGCGAATAAAAACTTAAATATCTGCCCGAAAAAGTAGGTTTGTGGAACAAATCAAATTTAATAAAATTGTTTTCCGATATTAGTTTCACGTTTAGGAAATTGATATGATTATTTATTCCTTTTTCCAATGTGAATTGTAATCTGCTATGCATTGAGTTGAATGTCTCCAAAACTTCGTCTAAATGATTTTCTGGAGCCGTAAATAGTATGTCGTCAACATACCTAAAATAAAACGGTAATTTGTAAGGTAGACGTTCGATTGCTGAATTTTCCAAATCTTGTAACACAAATTCTGCTATTATTGGAGAGAGAGGAGAACCCATTGGAGTGCCAAAAATTTGCTTGTAAATTACTTTATTAAAACTAAAATACGTTGAATTTAAAACTAAATTGATACCAATTAAAAATTCTTCTATTGGTATGGAATTGTACCTTCTAATCCATTCCCATCTGTTTTTTATGCTTTCTATTGCCTTTTCAACAGGAATGTTCGTAAAAAGAGAAACAACATCTAAAGAAGCAAGGCAATGATCCGATTCTAAAAAAACACCGTTCAACTTTTCAACTAGATCAAAACTATTTTTTATGTTTCTTTTCGAATTAGGTACATTGTTTGCAAGGATTCCATGTAAAAAGTTAGCTATCTTATATAACGGGCTATTAATCGAAGATACTATTACTCTGAGAGGATATCCTTCTTTATGGATTTTTGGCAAACCGTAGGCTCTAGGTGTGTTTCCGTCCGTTTCCAAAAGACACCTGTATTTTATGTCATCTATGTAACCTCTCTCTCTCCAATTTTAGAATAATTGCAATCAACCACAATTCAAGTCTTAAAAAGGACATCGTGTATGTTTAATGTAAAACATGATTTCCTTCCTGATGATCTTAAGATTGGTGTTATTAGAAGAGGCATGACTTTCAAGATGTGTTGTCCTCTAAACAATTTTTAAATGTAACGAATATAAGAAGATTGTAATATCCGAATTAGTTTTATAAGTAACGATTGTTTTTTATTAATATGTTCCGAATTTTATAATAACTAACTACTGAAGATGACCACAACCAGATGGTCGAAACGTCTAGATTGACCTAAACATTTGTTATATTATATTAATAAATTAAGCACGAAAATCCAGCTTGGGCTCTGTAGCTTGTTGTTAATAATTTATTTGAATAATTTGAGCCAATATTATATTTTTAATTTATTATCAATTATATGTGTAAAAGTAGAGATTGTGCATCTCTCTTTCAAAATGCGCGGTTATCCGAGAAAGGCCGTCCGGCCGTCGATCCGAAAAGGTGGCAGCAGGTGACAAGAGTGAAATTGAGAGATAAGAGAAAAGAGAGAGAGGAGAGAGACGATCCGACAAAATTGAGTGAGGAAGAGTGTAACGCCACGTGTAAGGATTCGAACTATTAAAAACTCCAGAAAGAAACTCGGAATAGGAAAAGCCACAGTACTTTCGATTTCTCATTTTTTTAGGTTAGTAAATTACATTACTAATCAAACGAAAAGCGCGGAGATATACTCTACCGCATTTTAGGTTAAAAGCGAATCTATGTAATTAGTATTATCTGTATGTGATGTTATTGTTACTCAAAAAAAATAAAAAGTCTCATTTTTTTAGAGACATCGAATGGCTTAATTTCCTCGTTCTAAGAACGTTAGCTAAGAGTGCGAATTCCACTCTTACAAATCGAAAGTTGGACTTCAAATTCCAAATGACTACGCACGTGGCATTTCGATTTTATGCAACCATAGAAGAGGCAGCAGACAGAAAATCAAACGTATACAAAATAAAATGGATCCAACCGGACGATACAGATGTGCATTATGAACTGCCGACAGAACTGCAATCCCCGAGTGCTCACCCAGAAATTTGCGCGATACCAAAAGTAAAAACGGTTCTCGCCTCGATGAAAACACGGGGTTCATATCGCACGTTCAAGGTCTCACTGCCACCAGATATCGCATCCCTATACATGGACGAAGACGGTGACGTAAGGTATAAAGGGGTCTATCTACAATCTGTGGAAGCCACACAAGAAAATGGAAAAGCGGCGGATAAGGTAACAAATGAGCATGCAACGACACAGACAAGAACAGAAACATCAAACGCAAGGAAGAACTTGAAGAAAATACGCGAAGATTTCGTGATAGGAAACTTTGATGGAAAGAACTTTCCAATTGAGAATTGGTTTTATATGTTTGAAAAAGAATGCGAAAGATGTCAAATCATATTAGATGAAGATAAAATATTAATTTTGCGTTTGTTTTTAGAAGGTACAGCGAAAGATTGGTATTCCTCAAAAGTTATAGCATTAGGGTTAGACGTAGGTTTTGACGTATGGAAAAGAACAATGTTAGAAAGCTTTCGCGAAACAGGATGGCGAAAATGTAGGGAAGCGTATTCCTTTAGATATGTCGGAGGTAGCTTAGTAGATTATGCACTGCGAAAAGAAAACTTGTTGATAAACTTGCGAAAAAATTTTCCGATAGATATCCTTATTGATTTAATTATAACAGATCTGCCAATCTACATACAAGATAGAATAGATAAAACAAAGGTCACGTCAATCGAAGAGATGTTAGGAGAGCTACGTAAGTTAGAAAGTTTGGTACAAAGAAAAAAAACGTTTAGTCACGCCAACAATTCGGGGACGAATAACCAACGTAGTGTAAAGCAAACAACAATTAATGACACGACATATCCAGGACACATACGAGCTTCACAAACGAGCGAAAAGAAAACGTGCGGGTATTGCGAATCAAAAGGTTTCTCAGGTAGATTCCACCCCGAAACGATATGTAGACTGAAACAAAGAGATGCCAATGGAGACTCGAAAAATATAAGAACGGTAAATAATATCGCAGTCCAAGAACATTTGAATGAAACTATAGTGGATCAAAAAAACTAGTTTGGCTGCCGCTGATAACGGTAGAAGTATTTCTAAATGACACTAAAATGAAAGCAATTTACGATTCAGGTGCAAATGTCACACTACTAAATTCAAAAGTCGTGAAAAAAATGCATTTGCCAATAAAAGAAGATAGAAACACTTTCAAGACGGTCAGTGGCAGAAAAAATGTCTCAGGAAAATTAGACGCGAAACTGAAAATACACAAAATAAAGAAAACGATAAATATGTTCGTAGTAGATGATGAAGATTTTGGATATGACATACTACTAGGCCTCGATTCGATAAAAAATTTTGGTCTAAAACAAGATTACGATCTCAAAATTTATCAAAAAGAAGAGGAAATCTCAAAAGTAGATTCTTCAATAGGAGCTAAAGAATATTTAGTTAATTTCAACGAAGGTATCCCAATTGAACAATTTGATGCAAAATTGGAGCATTTGCCTGAAGAAAAGAGAGAGGAAGTAAAACGTTTAATAGACAAGTATGAATCAATTTTTGCGAAAAATAAATTTGACGTCGGAAAAGTGAAGGATCACGAGGCGCAAATAAAGCTCGTAGAACGAAGATTTATATCAAAAAAACCTTACCGGTGCTCAATAGATGACCAAAAAGAGATAGAATTTCAAATAAAGGAACTAATAAAAGCAGATTTAATTGAAGAATCGTGCTCACCGTTCGCTTCCCCAGTTACACTCGCCTACAAACGAGATGAAGGTACAAAAACAAGAATGTGCATTGATTTTCGAGACTTAAATAAGTTACTCATTTCTGAACCACAACCTTTCCCACTAATAGACGAAATCATTGCAAAGACAAGTGGCTCTGAGTGGTTCTCAACACTAGATATAAATTCGGCCTTTTGGTCAATCCCACTACGTATTAAAGACAAGTATAAAACGGCTTTTGTAACGCAAGACGGTCATTGGCAATGGAAGTGTTTACCATTTGGCTTAAAAAATTCTCCGAGTATTTTCCAACGCATATTAAGTAATATCATTCGAAGGAACAATCTAAACGCATTCTGCATAAACTACATCGATGACATAATCATTTTCTCAAGATCATTCGAAGAACATATAAATCACTTGCAAAAATTACTACAAGCAATATACGAAGAAGGCTTCCGATTAAAATTTGTAAAATGCAGCTTTGCGAAAAACGAGGTAAAATACTTGGGGCATATCATTTCAGAAAATACAGTTCGACCGACCATTGAAAACTTGATATCCATTCAAAATTTTCCGACACCAGACTCAAAAAAAAAATCCGCCAATTTTTGGGAAAAGTAAACTTTAATCATAAATACATCCCGGATACGGCTAGACTTTTGGAACCATTGCACAATTTACTTAGAAAAAACGTAGATTTCTCTTGGACATACGACTGCCAAGATGCATTTGGGAAAATAAAAAAATTATTATGTTCGCAACCGGTACTCGCAATCTATAACGCCGATGCTCCGACAGTCATATACACAGACGCCAGCATAGAAGGACTCGGGGCGGTGTTAAAGCAACAACAACCTGATGGAGAACTGAAACCAGTCGACTACTTCTCAAAAAAATTGAAAAACTACCAAAAAAATAGGAAAGCAATATTCACTGGAGTGCCTTGCTATCAGAAGCAATCATCCACTGGCAGTACCGGCTCAAGGAAAAAAATTCACAGTGGTCTGTGACAAAACCTCTCGATGGACAAAACATTAAATCCAGAACAGATGAAGAACTAGGAGATATGATGCACTTTCTTTCACAATTTGATTTCGACATTAAATATAAACCGGGAAGAACAAACGTGGAAGCGGATTACCTCTCCCGAAACCCAGTAATCTCAGAATCAGAAGACATAGAAGAGGGTATAAAAACAATAAATTTCGTGGATATGGAAGACGTAAGAGAGGATCAGAAAATGAACAAAGAACAAATAGACACAATGAAAGACAGATGTGAAGAAAACGGAATAGTATACAGGCTCAGAAACGGTAACAAACAAGTAATGATATCGGAAGAATTCGGAAAGAGTCTGGTTGCAAAAGTACATAGAAACTACGGGCATATTTGCAAAAGTAAAGTTATAAATAAGATAAGAAACTTCTACTACTTTAAAAATATGGAAAAAATTACAAAACGGTTCTGCGACAGCTGCGACATTTGCTCAAAAAATAAAACACGAAGCAAACACTATGGACTACTAGCAAAACTAGGACCAGCAGAAAAACCTTTTGACATTGTTTCCCTGGATACGATCGGTGGATTCGCAGGAAACAAATCGTCGAAAAGATACTTACATCTACTAGTCGACCATTTTACACGATACGCCTTTATACTGACATCAAAAAACCAAACGGCAGAAGATTTCATAAAACTACTGAAGAGGATTCAAGATAGACACCAGATACAAACACTCCTTACAGACCAATATAGCGGGATAAATTCAGACGCATTCAAAAATTATCTCAAACAACAGAAAATCAATTTAATCTTTACTGCAGTAAACTGTCCATTCTCAAATGGACTAAACGAAAGATTAAACCAAACTCTCGTGAATAGGATTAGATGTAAAATAAACGAAACAAAATCTAGAGCATGGTCGAAAATAGCCGAAGAGTGCACAGAACAATATAATCGTACGGAACATTCGGTTACCGGATTCAGCCCAGAATATTTGCTGTTCGGAGAAATCGACCCAGTGATTCCAAAAGAACTAAGACCAAAGAGAGATTTAGATAAAGATAGAATATTAGCACTTAGAAATTCTCAAAAAAATCATATCTACAACAAAAGCAAATATGATAAAAATAGATCAAACTATGAGTTTGATGTTGGACAAATGGTCTACGTAGAGAATGGATCAAGACTAAACAGAAAAAAACTAGATGAAGTTAGAATCGGGCCGTTCCCGATAATACAAAAAATTTCTAATACTATTTTTGAGGTAGACTCAGGACATAAAAAGAAGGAATCAAATTACTACCATATATCAAAGCTTATGCCATATATCAAATTCGAAGATGTTGATGATACACAGACTTTACAGGCTCTGCTGTAAATCTTCTGTGGCGGGGGGATGTAAAAGTAGAGATTGTGCATCTCTCTTTCAAAATGCGCGGTTATCCGAGAAAGGCCGTCCGGCCGTCGATCCGAAAAGGTGGCAGCAGGTGACAAGAGTGAAATTGAGAGATAAGAGAAAAGAGAGAGAGGAGAGAGACGATCCGACAAAATTGAGTGAGGAAGAGTGTAACGCCACGTGTAAGGATTCGAACTATTAAAAACTCCAGAAAGAAACTCGGAATAGGAAAAGCCACAGTACTTTCGATTTCTCATTTTTTTAGGTTAGTAAATTACATTACTAATCAAACGAAAAGCGCGGAGATATACTCTACCGCATTTTAGGTTAAAAGCGAATCTATGTAATTAGTATTATCTGTATGTGATGTTATTGTTACTCAAAAAAAATAAAAAGTCTCATTTTTTTAGAGACATCGAATGGCTTAATTTCCTCGTTCTAAGAACGTTAGCTAAGAGTGCGAATTCCACTCTTACATATGTACTGTTGAAGCAACTGAGAAAATAATCACGAACAAAAGTTTTATTGAATTTGGTGAACAGCAAGTAAGAAAAGTTTTATGATAGTAAAATTATACTTTTTATATTTAAAATTTATGATTAAGAAAAGTATTAAAAATATTTGCATGTATTTTTTACAATTAAGGTATCCTCCGTTTATGTTTTCCGGTATATAATGATTAATATAATTTATTGCACACGATTGCAATGAATTGTTATAAATCTTTAGAAGTTATAGTGGTTAAAAATGACTCAAATTGGATGGAATTTAACACAATAAATTTAATAGTTATGAAATTCTATAATTCTTAGATATTATTTTGATAATTCTTATAAAAGAGTATTGCAGGTATTATTTTTTGCTCTGCGATTTGTCGGATATTTTTCTTCTTTGCAAATCCATCAAATTCTTCCCAATTTCCATTTGGTCGTTGACATATTGCAGTATAGTGCTCAATACTCTTATCGACGGTGCCCACACCCGGTAAAACATTTCTCATATATAATTATGTAGCATTTAATAGAGTTATACAATATTTTACATAATTGTGTAAAAATATGTATAATTATACATGACAAAATATAAAACGTTATATATATATATATATATATATATATATAAATGGAGCGACTGCAGTATAGAATTACATGTAAGTACTTTTTATACATACTTATATATAATGTCCACAATATTTTATATATAATTATATATGAATCTCTGTTAGTCTAATATATGATTATGTATAAGTCTTGCATCATGTATAAACATATATAAGTAAGAAGCAAATTTCAGATATAGTCATACGCAATTGTATATGATTTTGTATAAACGAGAAATTCTGGCTAATTGTGTCACTTTTTCTTTAATTTCACTTAATGCCTTGATTTAGAAATATTTTACTTTTCTAAAAGTTTCTATACCTTTTTCTTATCGCGCGCGTGCATGCAAGAGAGGAATATAAACAAAATAAAATAAAAAAACACTATTTTACATTTATAAGAGATATATGTTATTTATTGTATTTCTACATAATATGAGAAAAATAAATCACATGAGATATAAATACATTTTATGAGTGATACAAATAGTTCAAAAATTAGTGCTTGGGGTATTTAAAGAAGAGATTTTTAAGAAAGAACCTCATCAAGTCACTCTTACTGCCCATACAGCACAGAACATTGCAATTACATTGCAGCAATGTTACAATCTTGCAAGTTGCAATGTAATATTGTTGAGACATTATTGCAACCTGTAATTGTAATATTTCATGAGAATGTGACAGCAACATTCTAATAACATTGCAATTGCAATATTTGGTAATTGCTAGTTCGTTCGTTTGTAACGATGCAGCCCGCTGCATCGTTACGGCTACGGACCGTACATCGTCCGTAGCCCACCAAGGGCGCATCGCGCGCCGATAAATTTCGCATCAAAAACAGCGGCGGTCAACCGCCGAAAATCCCCCACACCCGACCGTTCCGAAATTCCGTATTGTGGGGGACTCGCCGCCGAAACCGCCGATGCTTGCCGATTCGAAACCATTCGGCCGCCAGCCGGGTATAAAAGAGGCCCGGCTGTACGTCTTCTCACCAGACTCCGTTCGCTGATCGACAGCGAACAAACCTGCTACGAGTGTCCTCGTAGTCCCGACCGAGCATACTCGGACTCTATGCCTTTACCAGCACACGAGAATCCTCGTGTATCGCCGAGCGTCCTCGGTAATCTTTGCTCCCGCATACGAATATCTTCGTATACCCGCCAAGCGTACTTGGTTCCTCTAGGCCACCGAACTCTGTATTGCGGGCATTTCCGCATACCTAGCCAGGTCGCTATTCTAAATTCCGTCTTCGTACGAGCATCCTCGTACTCCCGCCGAACGTAATCGGCAGCCTAAGTCCGCACACCGCGTTTATTCGCCGGGATTTCATAACGATAATCCGTCCGGCAAGCAACACCGCGTCGACCAATCCGCGCCGCCGAATAGTCCGCATCGATCTACGATCGAACAGACTCGCGATACTACGAACGCACTCACCGACGAGCGCTCCGTCTCGTACCAACCGTTGCGACACGATCGCCCGCGCTTGCGCTCTCGCCGACCGCACCAGGACGCCTCACGTCATACTAAATAATTATTCCACCGTCGCCCCAAATAATTATTTCTTTATTACGATACTTCGCATTGATTTTCACGTATACTTCGCATTTATTTTACGCCGCCTTAAATAATTATTTCGCCGCCGCTCGAATAATTATTTCATTTTGCCGATATCTTGCATGTATTTCCACGTGCTTTCGCTTTTAGATTTTGCGCCGCTTTAAAATAATTATTTCACCATTGCTTAAATAATTATTTCGCCTTTGCCGATATCTTGCATTTATTTTCACGTTGCTTTCACTTATATTTTGCGCCGCTTTAAAATAATTATTCCACCGTTGCTCAAATAATTATTTTACCAGTAACGAAACTCCGCATTTATCTTCACGCTACTCTGTATTCGTTTCACGCCGCTTTAAAGAACTATTCCGCTATCACTTGTTAATTACTTCACCGATATTTGGCTAATTTATATACTATTTCAAATTCATCTTGCACACGCTTCGCATGTATGCACGAGCATTGTAGCAGATCATTCGAGGCAAATCGTATCAACATCTTTCTCAATAAACACTGTTTCATTATTTTTCTGATAAACGAGTATTTGGTTTATTTGACATACCCCCAACCGACCGAACCTGGATTCCGGCGAGCTAATCCGCGTCCGCCGAAGCTCACACGGTTTCACGTTTACCGCTATGCGACGCGCGTTGCAAAATCTATCTCGTATTTAAGTTTTAGTCATAATGATTATATGAAACTTGCAAAGAGTGGCTAGTAAGATTAAAGACATAGTAATTATTTTTATCAGTTTAATTTTTCTGATACGACCTCAACACAGGGAATTCAGATATTGAACTGATTGTTCAAAAATCGGACAGATAAATGTTCGAATAAATAAAAATATATGCAACATTATTCTAAGATTGCAATAACAATGCATTATTGCAAATTCATTACATTGCAATATTACTGTAATATTTCGTTACAATCTTCCTAAAAGTGGACATTTTAACGTTGCTGCAATCCCACAGCAATGATGCAACAACATTTTGCAGTGAATTTGCAATATTGCAACATTGCGATGAAAGATTGATGCAATGTGTATGCAATCTTTGTGTGCTGTATGAGTATATATATATGATGTGATGTATGTATGATTATGTATTTATGTTTGCGCAATAAAACACAACAAAATAAAACAAGAAAATGTATATTTACTCATACACACCTTTATATAATCATATATAAATATATATAGATAGATAGATAGATAGATATATTTATTTGTTCCCCTCAGGGTTACAATCTCCTTCTCCTTCTCCTCTTCCATATACATCCAACTTACTTCTAACTTATTCTAACTAACTCTAACTTACTCTAACTTATTCTATTTATACTCTATCCTTAACCCTAAATCTATATCACGGGTATTCACGAGCGTCTCGTGCCTACCCCTTGTACACACACACACACGCTTTGTGGACTTCCGTTTCCTATTGCATCTTTTAAATCCTTATATACTCTCTCCCCGCCTTCCCCTCGCTCCCCACCTCTCTTTCTCTCCCTCCCTCTCTCTCTCTCTCTCTCTCTCTCTCTCTCTCTCTCTCTCTCTCTCTCTCTCTCTCTCTCTCTCTCTCCTTCTCTCCCTCTCTCTCTCCTCCTCTTCTCCTCTCCTTCCTCCTCTCCTCCCTTTTCCCTTCCATCTCTCCCTCTCTCCCTTTCCATCTCTCTCATCCACCATTCCCCTTCTCCTTCCTCTCCCAGTATTCTTTCTACTACTTCCTGCCAACTTTTCCCTCCTTCCTCCCATTCTCTACATTCCTCCCAAATGTGCTCCCACGATTCTATCTCTCCTTCACACAGCCTACACCTCCTTTTTTCCTCCTCCTCCCAATACCTCCCTTCTCTCACCTCACTTCCTAATCTAAACCTCGCCACTCTCTTCCACCTACTTTCTCCCCACCCTTTTTTTAAATACCCCGGTATCTCCTCCCTTTTCACCACTCCATACCACTTATTATACCTTGATTTTTCTATTCTTTCCCATCTTTCCTGTCTGTCCCTCCTTTTCCCTTCCTCTACTATCTCCTTCTCCCATTCCTCTCCCATCTCTCTCTTCCTCTCCACTTCTTTCATTTCTATCCCTCTTTTCTCAAAATATTCCTTTCTTTCCCCCTCCCAATTCGATCCTATTTTTCCTTCCTTACTTCTCTGCCTTATTTCCTCCCAACATCTTCTCACTAACTCCCCTCCCTTACCCTCCCTCAATCTTCTTTCATACCTCCACGCTCTTATCCCTGCTCTTTCCCTCAATTTCTCCCTTTGCATCTCCTCCCTCACCATATACCCCGGCGTCCTACTCTCCACTCCTAATATCCATCTCAAATATCTTTCCCCTACTTTCTCCACTTCCTCTCTCTCCTTCCATCCCCAGATCTCCACCCCGTATCCCATCACCGTCCACACTAACTTATCAAAAAGCCATATCCTTCTTCCCCAGTCCCTTCCAAATCTTCTTTTCCCTATTCCCCACACCTGTCTCATAACCACCGCTGCTCTTCTCACCCTTTCTCTTATTTGCGCTTCCTGCCCCCCATTTCTCTGTATCATATATCCCAAGTATCTATATTCTTTTACCTCTCCTAGCTTTTTCCCTTTCCACCTCCAATCCTTTTTCCCTATCCTCCCTCCCCTCCTCCTAAACCTTAGGATTTTCGTCTTTTCCGTGTTCAGCACCAAATTTTTTCCATCCAGATAACTTTCCAACCTCCCTATCATGCTTCTCATTTCATCTTCACTCTCCGCCAATAACACCATATCGTCCGCGTACGACATTGTATATACCCTACTATCTCCTAACTTTACCCCACCCCATTTCACCTTGCTCATCTCCTCCTCTAAATCCGCCATCAATATATTAAATAACAAGGGACTTAGCGGGCACCCCTGCCTCACCCCTCTCGTCGTCCAAAAACATTCTCCTGTCCTCTCTCCTACTCTTACTCTGCTTTTAGTTTCTTCCATACTTTCCATACTTCTCTCTATAATCCCCTTTTCAATCCTTCTTTTTTCCATATCTCCTCTCAATACTTCCCTATCTACCATATCAAATGCCGCTTTCAAGTCCACAAACAATGCTACCATTTTCCCTCCTTTCCTTTCCAGCTGCCTATTTATCAAATAATTCAGTACATATATATTATCTATCGTTCCCATTCCCTTCCTAAAACCCGCTTGATTCGGTGATAAACTTTCCTTTTCTCTCATTTCCTCTTTTAACCTTTCCGCCAATATCATTATATATACTTTATATGCTGTCGGCATTAACGTTACTCCCCTATAATCCTCTACTTTCACTCCCTCCCCTTTCTTAATTATCGGAATTACTTCTCCTTCTCTCCACACCTCCGGCCATCCTTCCCCTTTCCATATTCTCCTGCAGACACCCCATAGCCACTCCTCAACCTCCACACCTCCATATTTCCATACCTCTCCTGGTATTCCGTCTTTTCCTACTGCCTTTTTCTCCTTCAGATTTCTTATCGCCCTTTTCACCTCCTCTCTACTCAACTCTTCTCCTCCTCCCTCCTCTGTTTCTTCCCTCTTCCTACCTCTTCCTTTCATCCTGTTTTCCACTCCTCCTAACATATCTTTGAAATATTCTTCCCATTCCTCCATTTCTATCTCCTCATTCACTCCCTTCCTTCTCTTTCTCTCTCTATTTATTATCTCCCATACATCCCCCTCTTTTTTTGCCTCCATCGCTCTTCTCTCCCACCTCTTATTCTCCTCTCTCTTCTTCTCCTCACACAATTCTTTGTAGTCCCTTTTCTTTTCTCTATATCTCTTCCCCTCCCCTCCCTCTCTCCTCCACCTCCTCATCTCCCTTCTTAACTCTCTTTTCACTTCCTTACATTCTTCATCCCACCACCCTTTTCTCTCCTCATTCCCCCTTTTTCTATCTTCCCTCCCCATTTCTCCCAATACCCCTCTTATCCTCTCCTCTCCTTTTCTCCATACCTCCTCAATTTCTCCATCTCCTACCTCCAAATTTGCTATTCTCTCTTTGAATCTCTTTTTCCCTTCCTCATCCCATTTCCCTCTCCATGCCTTCTCCCCTCTTTTGCCTACCTTTCTCCACTTTACCTTCCCTTTTATCTTTATCTCAATCGGCTGATGATCCGACTCTACCCTGCTCCCTATTCTCATTTCTCTCACCCTTTCCTTAGTCCTACTACTGCCCAATATGTAATCAATTACCGTATTTCCCTTCCCTCCCGTGAATGTATATTCTCCTCCTTCATCCCCCTTTACCCCTCCATTAAAAATTTCCCACCCTTTCTCCCTTATACATCTTAACAATTTTTTTCCCTCTTTATCCACCTTCTTATCTCTAGACATCCTCCATCCATCCTCCTCTCCCCTCTCCACACTTCCCTCTATTCCCCCACCTTCTCTCCCCGTTCTCGCATTAAAATCCCCTCCCATCAATATTCCCTTCTCCTCCTCCTCCTTCTCCATCCATCCCTCCAACTCCTCCAATGTCCTATCTATTCCTTCCCTCCTAACGTATACTCCTATTATCTTCCTATTCTCTTCTCCCCTATTTTTATATTCCCCACCATTATCCCCTCTTTCTCTTTCTCAATTCCCGTCCCGTTCTCTAATATATCCTTCCTTATCCCCATAATCATTCCCCCCATAGCTCTTCCTTTCTTATTTACTCTCTTTGCTTCCTGCATCCCCCATATAAGTCCTCTCGGTAACCACCTCTTTATCTTCTCCCATCCCTTTTCCCCCACCCACGTTTCTGATAATACCATCACATCCCAGCTCTTCAGATAATTCCAAAATTCTTTATCCTTGTTTCCCATTCCCGCCACATTCCAAAATAATATCCTCCATTCTCTCTCCTTCTCTCTACCTTCCCCTCCCTCTCTTTCCCTTCCTCCACTTTCTTGTCAATCTCTCCCTTCTCCAATTCTCCCCTCCTCTTTTTTCCTTCCCTCCTCCCTCGCCGTTCCTTTCCCATTTCTCAATACTTCATTCTCCTCATCCCATATCCACCATTCCTCTTCTATTCTTACCTTCCCGTACACTCTCCATACTCTTTTTCCCTTTCTTCTTTCCTCTTTCGCTATTTCTTCCAATTTCCACTCCATTCTCCTCTCCCTCCATGTTAAGTCTTCCCTAATTATTTCTTTTCTCCCCCTTAACTCCCTCTTCCTTCTCATCACCTCCCTCTTCTGCTCTTCTTTTTTTAACTTCACCCACAGCGTCTCCGTTCCCCTTTCTATATTCCTTCCTAACCCCCTCATTTCCTCTATCTCCACTTTTGCTCCAATCTCCGCCATTAATCTCTCCACCGCCTCTCTCCTCCCCCCTTCTCCCACTTTTAACTCCTTAACTATTACATTCTTCTTCCTCTCTTCCCTTTCCCTCCTCTCCAACTTTCCCTCCAATTCCCTTACTCTACTTTCCACCTTCCCTTCCTCCCCCACCTTTCTCTTCTTTTCTCCTTCTTTCTCCTCCCATCTCTTTTCCATGTTTCCTACCCTTCCTTCCACCTTTTTAAGTCCTTCTTCCCACCTCTCTCCTTCCTTCCTCCAACTTTCCTCCCTCTCCCTCATTTCCCTCAACTCTCTCTTTAAATCCTCCACCTCCTTCCTCAACGCCTGCTCTTGCCTCCTTCCTTCTTCTATTATTTTCTCCGTTATTTTTTCCTTCAACTCTTTGTTCGCCCTTTCTCCATTTATTTTCATCTCTTTTACCTCCTCCATTAATCCTCTTATCAAATTTTCGATCCCCTCCCCTTCTCCTTTTCCTCTCTCCGGCGACCTCATTGTTTTTTTACATGTCCTGAACACTTCCTCCTCCCCCTCCCCTCCTTCTTCTCTCCTCCTTTTCCACATCTCATCTACACTCACACTCCTATCCCTCATCATTATTTTCCCCCTTGCTCCTCTCACACTCATCTTCTCCCTGTCACGCTTGCGCACTCTCTCTACCTGCCTCTCCCTAGTTACTCTCCCGCACTCTCACTTTCCAATCTATCTCCTACCTTCTCCCTGACCTACTCGAGCCACTCGCTTACCTCTCTACCTTCCCTATGTTCCGCGCCTTTCACCTTCTTATATCACCTGTCTATTTTCCTTCCTCTCTCCTTGCCCTTATTCTTTCTATCCCTGCCTCTCCACTTTCTCTCCCCTTCACATGCACCTCCACTCACACCCCCTCCACCCTCACCTTCCCTCCTTATCTCTATACCCTTTTCTCACTTAATTTTCTCTCACTACCGAACCACGTATCTTTCTCACTACGCACCGGAAACGGAAGTCCTATAAATATATATATTTATATTCATTTATATATAGGTGTATCTATTTATGTATGGACAAATTCGGTATATAATTTTGTATAATTAGATATGTACTATTTTTGTCTAATTATTTATGAGAAATTTTTTACCGGGCATATCTTATAATTGTACATAGTATTTTTTTTCATTTTCTTTATTTGTGATATATTTAGGTATTTTTTGTATTTTATATGTTTTGGAAGTGACGATATCTATTATTATCAAATCACCTGTAATATTACCGAAAAAATAGTTGTTTTTTATTATTTTAGTATTTATTTTAATTTTTTATTTTTACTTACTTATTTTGCAATATTCTCTGATTTTTGTATTTTGGCAAATATTGCATTTTTGCTTTTGTAAAAATGCTTCTTTTATTTTATTTATATGAATATTTTCTTTCCTTAATTGTGTTTCTTTCATAAATAACATCTCGCATTGATGTTTTATTACTTCAGTACATTGATTTTTACAATAGTCAACATATTCTAAGGAATAAAAACTTTTGCCAATAAGTTTCAAAAACATTTCCCCTACATTACTTTCACAATCAACTATTATCTGCTCCAATCTTTTATTGTAAGCCACAACTTTTCCGTGAGAAGCCATCAGTTTTGTTCTGCATTTATAGGCTTCATTTGTAATACCATGCATGAAAATATATTTTATAGTACCGAAGAATTCGTTTCCTTCAATCGAAGTTATCTACAAGAAAAAAGTTAATTTAGTAGCTTTTTTCATAATTTAGATTTTGTTCTGTTAAAAATTGTATATCTACCGTTTTCTTTATTAGCTCATCGTCTATTCCAATTACAAATAAACTTTGTATTATACTATCAAATGGACATGAATTTAATAAACTGTATGAAATTCCGTCTATTTTGTGTGCTGCTAAACGAATATTTGAGCAATGTTTAAATACGCCCACTTTAATTGACTGTTTATATTGCAGTTTTTGAGCAATACGGTCTTTCTGGTGTCCCATGTAGAGTGGCAATCGTTTCTTGGTGCATAATTTATTTGAGATATCCTTTAATATACTTTTCTCATTTTCCTCATTCTTTAAAAATTTAATTGACAATGTACTGATTTCTGATTTTTCTTCTTCAATATTTTTTTCATCATCAACATTGTCATCAATATTTTCTTTATCATCATCATCATTAATGTTTTCTTTATCGTCGTCATTATCATTAATATTTTCTTTATCATCATCATCGTCATTATTAGACGTCATGTTGCAGCTGTCATTAAAATCTATTTTTGGGACCGATTTAGAACATTTCCTTATAACTTTTCCTTTCCAGTTTTCTCTCTCTTGAAGGTCCTGAGATTCACATAAACTAGTTTCATCTAATTCATAGTGGTCTACTTTAGAATTAGAATCAGCTAAGAGCATTTCACCGAATAAATGTTCGATATGTTTTTGAACAAAACTATCTACTCTTATAGTCTTATTTTTTATATCTTTAAAAACTATGTTTTTTATTTTATTTATTTCTTCTTCGCAACTTGCTGTAGATCCTCCCATGTTTCCATAATCTATTTTAATTTCTAATATTTTTGTCCACAATGGTAATAACAAAATATCTTTTTTTAAAATTTTAGCAAATTGAATGTTACGATAGGCATTTGGTCTATTGGTTTCGTTTCTAGATTCTTTTTCTAATTCATTTTCAATAACTTGAAGCCATTCTTTCCAATTATTGACTGTTTCCTTAAGATGTGTTATGTCCTCTGTAAAATCATCTAAACTGGATTCATCTTCCACGTTTATAATATTTTCTATTTCGTCTTTAATTGTACCTAAAAAAATACAATATATCTGTATTATACAATATACGTCATTCGAATTATTGAATTTGTTATGCTTACCTGTTATAATAAATTTTAAATATTGTTCTCTTTTTTGAAATGTATTAATTTCTGCTTCATATTGTGACAACGTTAATAACGCTTTGATTATTTTTTTCGCTTCCATTTTGTCTTTGCAATTGCAGAGAGCACCAATACACGAAGCGTAAAAAGTTTTTAATATTTTTGTAGAGCGTTTTAAGAAACGGATGTACTTTTTTATAAAATGCGCTCTATCAATACGTATCAAACAACCAGGAATATTATTTTTACATTTAGCAGCATAATCATAAATATTGTAACATCCATCAAATGTTCTTGCTGCTGCATGAAGAAGCGCAAAAGAGTAATCTACGCATATCTGTTTAGGTAGAGGAATTTTTAACGATAGCCATTCATTAAGCCAATGTTGGATACTTGCAACTGAATGTTGCTCTGTGATCATTTGTGCAATTGGAAATTGTTCTTCTTCAACATTTACTACAATTAAATATAGTAAAATATAGGCAGTTTTTTTGCCATCACATTTCATAATTTCTTTAAATTGTGCCCCAGTCGCATCAATATAAATTTGTAGATTATTTTTATATTTAGAAAAAAGCTTTTTATAAATCTGCACTTGTAAATGTACACAGTAGTGTATATAAAATAGATCAAATCCTATATTTCCAATACAATTGCTGTATTTTGTCATGTTTTTCATAATAACAAGTGTTTGTATAGGATTTGTATGTAAATAATGATTGCTAACTTCTTCATTTTGTGCGACATGTAATACAGATCAAATTAAAGGGCATTTTGGATCTCTAGGTTGCATTAAATCTGCAGCTTGTGTTGTCCAATAAGTATAGACACTTTTTTTCTGCAACTCTTCGATCATCAATTTTCGAGTTTTTCCTCGTAAATATAAAGGACCGCATTTTTTGGTTTCTTTGCCTTTTTTAAAATTGCACAGTAATATGACATTATTGTCACAATCTTGTAATTGAAACTTTACATGAATGGTGCTACCACACCGACAATATCCTATATATATATATAATTTAGAAATATATATAATATAATAATATTATCAATTATATGTACTGTAAACACAACTAAAAAAATAATTGCAAAAAAAAATTTAAATAAATTTGGAAAACAGAAAGGAACAAAAGTTTTAAGATATTTGTAGTAAAATAACTAATTACATTAAAGTTTTATCATTAAAAAAAAAATTCAAAATATTTATAAGTATACATTACCATTAATATATTTTCCGTTTAGGGGGAAGTCCCCTAATACCGGACGGCGCCTATAACCGGACAGTACATATATCTATAGAACTAAAAACAAAAGACGTTTGTTGCGAGCGTGGCTTGATTCTTTTGTTCAGGAGATGCGCGAGTAATGTGCGTCGTTCGTCAATCTGCTGCCACCGGCTAGTGAGAGCGGTTGTTGTATCCAACAAGCATTTTTTGTGCGTTACGAATAATTTTGTAAGTGATATATCTTTAAATAACGTAGATTTCGCTACTTCGTGGACACGTAAGATTGTTCATTGGTATGTATACTTATAATAAATTCGACTTACTTTTCAAAGCTGTCACGGATTTATCGACTTTTCGTCTGATTTCGAATGTATTAAAGGTCCCTGTATCCGGACACTAGAAAAGTCCCCTATTACCGGACACTACCATGTCTTGTTTATTGATCATGTACGTTTATTATTTATTACAGATTTCTTTTCTAAACATAAAAGTGAAGAATAAGAATACTGTGCAGAATAAACAAAAAATAAAAATCGCGATGAATAAGGTATTATCGGGTGAATTATCAATTCGGAAAGCTTCCGAAAGATATGCAGTGCCAAAAAGTACACTATTTGACAACATAAAAGTCATAAAACAGGGTGGCGAAGTCAGCCTTTATTCCAAAAAAGGATTTAAGAAGACATTTGATGAAATTTATGAAATGACTTTAAAAGAACATGTCGTAAACTTGTCACATAGATGCATGCTCCTAATTAAAAAAGAATTTCAAAAGCTTGCATTTGATTTAGCTGAGTCACTAAAAATAGATCACAGATTTAATAAAGAAAAAAAGATGGCCGGAAAACACTTTTATAATACACTTTTTTTATACACTTTTATTTTTTTTAAAATAGTAATCGCCGACAAACTGTCCACAATGCAAAAGAAAAAACAGTATGTGTAATTTGCCTCAAAGATAACGAGGAAGATTGGATCTAGTGCTGTAGCTGCATGGAACGGGCGCACGAAGCATGTGCGGACATTCCTGAAACCAAACAGGAATACATTTGTGATCAATGCACCTTATTTTAATAATATTTTTAGTATTTTTGGATATGTCCGGTTATAGGAGACCTTTTCCAAAACTGTGATTCAAAATGGCTCTAAAAAATATATATTAATGTTTATTTCTACTTATTGTTAATCATCGAAACTTTTTATTTTCACATGAGATATGTCAAACTTGATATAAAAATTAAAACATATAGATTTAGTTGTTTTGTTTTCATTTAATTGTCAAAAAATCTTAAGTGTCCGGTACCAGGAGACTTTCCCCTATGTTTTGCGGTATGTAGTGATTAATATAATTTATTGCACACGATTGCAATCGTCTTGTCTTCCAAAATAATTTTGTAAAAAATTCTTGATAAATCCCTGGTCTAAATCTTAAATTTTTTCTGTAATATGCTTTCTTATTTAGAGAACGCCCAGTTCTTTTTTGTAATTGTTCTTCGATTATAGAATCGAACTCTTTTTTTGAAATAGAAATTTCAAAAGTATCAGCTTCTTCATCTAAGAAACTCTTTGATGACACTAAACTGTCATTAACTGACGACTTTTCACTGTCATTAACTGACGACTTTACACTTTCATTAATTGATTCTAATGTTGAGTTTACTTCTTTATTTAATAAAACATCTTTAATATTATATATATTATTGCAAGCATATGTATACAAGGAAAATGGGGCAATTATCTCATTTATTTCTTTTGATATTGTAAGCCAAATATTGCTATTCTTTGAACAGATTTGATTATTACTAACAATATCATTTTTATATTTTTTGAAACAGTTTATTAAAAGTTCAGTATTAACTTTTTTAGGCCTTCCTCTTTTCCTTATCATTTTTTAATTAAAATACTTTATTGATATAAGTTCACTTCTTAACACTCGCTAGATCGAAAGTTATTCCTTTTGCGTATTTGTTACTACTGACTGTTCTATAACTGGTTGTTTCGACTATTTCCACGCTTTCGTCTATTGTTTCGAGTGTCCGCACCAAAGATGCTTTTGTCTACTGTTTCGACTACTCTCACTTAAGACGCTTTCGTTTATTGCTAACGGTCTAAAACTTGCATCATTGTTACAATTACTTTGAGTTCACGAAAAAAGAATTTGAGTTAATACTAAACTCTTAATCAGCTATTTAAAAAAATATAAAAATAATATTGTGAATATAATGAAATTAAATCTATTCAAAAAAATAGCAAGGCTTACAAAATCGAAAGAAATAAGAGATTTAATTGTCGCATTTTCTTTGTTTACATATGTGTGGGATCTATTGATCCACTGCCGACAGATCGATCTGCCGTCTAATGTTTTATTTTATTTATTTCTTTTATGTTTCCGGTCGCGGCGTCTATGACTCTTTTAGCGGCCCGCGACAAATAACGTCAGTTTTCTTTTTTATGTTTTTGATCGCAGCGTCTATTGACATAATTATAAGTAAACTCTTTTGGCGGTCCGCGACAAACAATGTCGGTTTTCTTTTATGTGACCACTCTTTAGGGTACAAAAGTGCGTAGAGAAACGAGCGAACAGTCAGTCTCGAGCGAACTTCTATACAGAAAAGATCACGACGATTAATTGTACTCTATATTATTAAATAAACCTATGTATAATTCTACATATGTTTTATATAAACAATAATTTTTATAATATTAATATTTTATTGTACAAGGAAATAAACTCGGTATTGGAGTCAACAGTTGAAGACAGTGTAAAGTCATCAGTTAATCACATAGTTTAGAGTCATCAAAATTTCTCAGATAAAATTGATACTTTTGAGATTTTTATTTCAAAACAAGAGTTTAATTCTATAATTCGAAGAATATTTGCGAAAAAAAATTGAGAGTTATTTAAAAAAGAATGCATGTTATAGAAAAAGATTTAGACCAAATCTTTATATTAAGAATTTTTTGCAAAACGATTTTGAAAAACAAGAAGATTGTGTTGGGTTATATTCGACGGAAAAGGAAAGATCACACTAACTATGCTTTCACCTTTATTGCACGAGACCATAACACAGACTGAAAAATAATAGTTCTAATACGCGACGTTTTTATATGCGCCGTTAGCGTGATATCATATAACTAGAAAACGTTTGGTCGGTAATACGTAATGAAGTGAGTTGATTTCCTTACACTCCCCTTATCAACACACTCAATAAAAAAATGAGTAATAAATGGTTACATATAATAATTCGGGTATGGATTATATAAAAAAAAATATACTTAATGTTCTAACTAATACATAAGATGGTACATACTACTGAATAATTTAACTTTAACATTTGCACACATTTCATATGCTTAACCTTTGTTAAAGGTTTAGTAAACACATCGGCAACATTTTCCTCTGTAGGAACATATTGAGTATTAATTAATTTTCGTTCTTGTGCTTCTCTGGAAAAATGGAACCTGATGTCGACGTGTTTGCTCCTTTGGTTTGTCATGTTTTCTTTACATAGGGCTATTGCACTTTGGTTGTCACAAAATATAGGTGTAGCTTTCTTTACATAAAATGGAAAACCTATTTCTTTAATTAGCTTTCTAATATATACTACTTCTTTCGTGACGTCGGATAAGGCCATATATTCTGCCTCCATGGTAGACAAAGCTACTGATTTTTGACGCTTTGAGAACCACATAATCGGTCCTCCCGCAAGGATTAATGTATTTCCCGAGTGCGATCTTCGACTATCAATGTCGCCAGCCCAATCGGCATCTACAAATGCTTTGAGATCTTCGTTGGTTTTACAAAAAACTATGCCGAAATTTTGAGTTTGTTTTAAGTAACGTAATACATGTTTAGCAGCTTGCCAGTGTTCTTTTTTTGGATTTGCGTTGAATCTACTTAATGTTCCAGCCGCGAAAGCTATGTCTGGCCTAGAAGTATTAGCTAAATAGATTAGGCTACCCACTAATTCACGATACGGTACGCGTATGCTAATTCATCATCTGACATTTCTTTATTTCCGCATGTGAGTTTAAATCCAGGAGTTAAGGGTGTCGAACTTGCCTTACAGTTCAGCATGGAGAATCTCTCTAAGATTTCTCTCACATACCTTTCTTGTGAAATTTTAACTGTATTATTAAAAAGATTTCTCTCAATTTTTAATCCCAAAATTTCATTTGCGGGTCCCAGATTTTTCATTTTAAAACTTTGATTCAATTCGGTTTTTATTCTTGTAATGGTATCCAATGACTTCGAGAATATTAGTAGGTCATCGACATATACTATAATGATTACTTTTACACTATCTAGTTTTCCATGAAAAACACAAGGTTCTGATTCTGAACTCTGTAAGCCAATTTCGTCCAATTTGCGACGTAGTTTGCGATGCCACTCACGCCTGGATTGTTTTAAACCATAAATTGGACGCAAAAGTTTACATACTTTCTGATTTTCTGATTTTTCCTGAAACATTGGAGGTTGCATCATATAAAGTTCATCGGATAAATCACCTTGAATATAGGCAGTTACTACGTCCATCTGGTGTACGTGTAGGTCTTCCTCTACACTTAACGCGAGTATTAATCTGATCGTTTCTATTCTGGCAACAGGTGAATAGATTTCACTATAATCAATTCCGTTGCGTTGTTCAAAACCGCGAGCTACTAATCTCGCTTTGTACTTATCAATTTCACCATTTTGGTGTCGCTTTATATTAAATATCCACTTACAGGATATCACATGCATGTTAGGGGTCTCATCGACTAAAATCCAAGTTTTGCATTCATTTAGAGATTTCATTTCTTCATTCATTGCATTTAACCATTTTTCTTTTTCTTTGCTATTCATTATTTCTTCTAATGAAGTCGGATTTTCAGTGGATAGACTTATAACAATCCTAGCTTCATGGTACTCTTTTTGGGGACGTCCTGGTTTTCCTGTGCAAATTATTTTGGGTCTCCCGCGCCCACGAGTTCTTACAGTTAACGGTTCTGGTAATAAGTTAGTCGGTACATCATTTTCCGAATCCGTTTCTATCCTTTCATTATCTGCAAAAGGCATTTCTTCCAATACTTTGTTATTATCTAAATCCTTATTTTCTAAATTTTCATTACTCGTGTTTTCATTTAATTGAAGTGGAATATTAGCGAATTCTTTTTCTTTAATATTGTTTTCCTCGTTTATTTTGAGATCTCTACTTTTAAAAACAGTTTTCGTGCCTTTCTTCCAAAGTCTGTACGCTTTTGATTCTTTTGAGTAACCAACTACTATTGCTTCAATGCCTTTTGCATCTAATTTTGAAATACCTGGACCCTTATTTAACACTATAGCATCTGAGCCGAAAATTCGCAAAAATTTTATGTCTGGTTTCCTACCTGACCACAGTTCTTCGGGTGTTACCCCGCCTAATATTTTTGTGGGACACCGGTTTCTTAAGAACGCTGCAGTGTTCACTGCTTCTGCCCAAAGTGATTTTGGTAAGTTCGATTCTAGTAACATTGTCCTTGCCATTTCCACTAGTATTCTATTTGCACGTTCTGCGACTCCATTCTGTTGTGGAGTATATTCGGTAGATAATTGTCTGCTTATTCCTTCCTTCTCTAAATATTGCGAAAAATTATACAAAGTATATTCTTTTGCATTATCAGTTCGTAATTTTATTATTTTTCTACCCGTTTCTCTTTCTACTCTTATTTTATATTTCATAAATTCAGATAGTATTTCACTTCTAGATTTTAAGAAAGCAATATCTATATGTCTTGTTTTATCATCTATAAACGTTGCAAAATACTTTGCACCACCAAGAGAATAAGTTTGCAAAGGACCACAAATATCAGAATAAACTAACTCTAATATATTTTTCGCACGTGAGCTCGATTGTGGAAATGGCAAGCAATGTACCTTCGCATTATCGCATTGTTTACAGTACATTGGATCAAATTTATTAGGTAGATCTAAACCTGTGACTGCATCTTTATTACGTAACAATTTTAAATCCTTATAATTTAGATGCCCGTAACGTCTGTGCCAGATGTTTGCTTTTAGATCATTCGCGATTCTTGCTTCATGCGGTTGGATAACCCTCACGTCATACATTTTATCTCTTTTTAACGCTTCTAATATAATCGAATCTTTTTCGTTAAGAACATTTGCGCTATTAGTATTGAATTCGATTCTGAAACCTTTATTTGTTATAGCCGAAACCGATAATAAATTTCCTTGTAAATCGGGTACATATAATACATCGAGTAACTTAAGTGTCTTTAATTTTCCACCAATTTCAATATTTAATGTAATTGTTCCCGTGCTTATAGCTTTTACCGTTTCTTTTCCCGCAGTACAAATATCACGCGCAGGAATTTTACTTACACTGTCGAAACAATTATGTATACCACACATATGAGCAGTGGCACCACTGTCGAGATACCATTCGTTAGTGCTGGTTGATGAGGTGAGTGCAGATAGCGCCACTGTGGTCTCGCTTTCTCCTTCCTTTGCTTGGTTCGCCTTCCCGCCATCCTTCCTCTTCTTTCGACAGTCCACCGCTCGATGTCCGAATTTGTCACAATAAAAACACTTTCCATCAAATCTTTGAGGAGTAGGCTTTCCTTGTCTAGTATTCTTGTCGCCATGGTAATTTTTGATAGATGGTCTTCCTCCTTTATATTTGCGAGTAGTGTTCTCGCACGTACCTCGTGATACTAGCGCGTTCGTGTTGTTGCCGCCATGTTTGTCGTCTCCGCTCCCCCTTCTTGCTTCTTCTTCGATTAATTTTCCCTTAATGAAATCAATTCCAGGAATTTGATCTCTCGACTCAATGGCGATGCAAAAATTTTCAAACGTGTCTGGTAGTCCGTTGAGCAGCATAATTGTCTTTAATTCCTCTGGAATTTCGATGCCCGTATCTTCCAGTAGATTTACCTTGTTTTGGAAATCATTGATGTATTGCATCATTGTTTGTTTTTCATCCTTCTTCGAATTGTACAACTGCCGGTACAAAATCGCTTTTTTTACGGGACCTTGAGAGCTGTGTACTCGAACCAATTCATCCCATGCTGCTTTCGATGTCGTCATACGCCGAATATGTCCTAACTCATTTTTCGAGACACTTAGTATGATAAGTGCAAGAGCCTTTTCGTCCTTTATCTTCCACTGTGTCTGTCCGTTTTCATCAGTGAGTCTCACTATATTGCCATCGACGTATCCCCATAAATCATTAAAAATTAGGATGCTCTTCATCTGCATTCGCCAGGATTCGTAGTTTCCTTCCGTTAGTTTTTCCACGTGGTGGCTGCTGGCTGGATGCATGATAGTTTCACAATGACGACAAATTCTTACACAAAGTTTTGCTTATAGGTCTCTCTTTTTTTTTTTCTTTCTTTCCTGGGCCCATAACCTGTTGGGTTTTATTCGACGGGAAAGGAAAGATCACACTAACTATGCTTTCACCTTTATTGCACGACCATAACACAGACTGAAAAATAACAGAAGTTCTAATACGCGACGTTTTTATATGCGCCGTTAGCGTGATATCATATAACTAGAAAATGTTTGGTCGGTAATACGTAATGAAGTGGGTTGATTTCCTTACAGATTGCAATCATGTGCAATAAATTATATTAATCATTATATACCGGAAAACAAACGGAGGATACTGTAAGATCTCGATTTTCTTAATAAAGTAATTAATAGTAATATTTCAAATGTTCTATGATTTTCAAAACGGCTTCGACGGTTACGTCCTATATGCGACCCTGGTTATTTATTTGGTTTATTGACGACGATACTTTGATGAAAATGGTAAATGATAGGATGACTCTTTTAAAAATGATTCGACACTGAATTTGTTTCACTATTACAATATAATTTTCAGATTATAAGTACAGCTTTAATATTTCGACTAAGTTCAAAGCGCGTAGATATCGACCCGACTGTCTCTCTATATTTTCGATTCTTTCGACTGTCCTAACTGGTTCGGCGATAGAGAGTCTTGATCTCACGTTGCCTCGCAAGTCGACTTCCCAGAAATTTCTCGAACAATTAGATCGGTTATAATTCAATATAGTAAAAATATAAGGAGCGGGAGCGCGCCCGCGCAGGATCGATTCTATCGAGGCGCTGCTCTCGATCACCTGGCTGCCGTCAGCTGGCGCCGTCTATCGAACGTTCATGCTTGCATCTTACAATACCTTAATAGTAAAAAATACATGCAAATATTTTTAATACTTTTCTTAATAATAAATTTTAAATATAAAAAGTATAATTTTACTATCTTAAAACTTTTCTTACTCGCTGTTCGCCAAATTCAATAAAACTTGTTCGTGATTATTTTCTCAGTTGCTTCAACAGTACATATAATTGATAATGTTATATATTTGTTTTTAAATTAAGATATTGTCGATGTGGTAGCATTATTCATGTAAAATTTCAATTAAGAGACTGATGTCATATAATGTCATATTATTACATTACTATATAATGTCATATAATCATCCTATCTTAAAAAATGATATTTCAAACTCGTAGTTTCAAAAAAGACGAAAAAACTAAATAAATGTGGTCTATTATATTTACGAGGAGACAGTCGGAAAATGATGGTTAAAAAATTGGAGAAAACAAGTGTTTATACTTATCGAACAACAACTTGATAGCTTACTATTAAGCTATCTAGCCATTATAAAAAAAAAATTAGATCTAAGTTAAAGCAAAACAATTAATATTAAAATTATTTACTATTTTTTTGCTAATATTTATTTGCAAATTTCATTTTTTTGCTGCAACTTTTAAGAAGATACTAACAAGGAAAGGGACCCAAGTGTCCCCCTCCGATTTTGACAAGCTTTAAATATGTTGTAAAGTAGTTCAAAATAAGAGACACGTATTTTTTTTATGTGCTTTCTCGCACGTTTAGGGTTGAAACAACCCCCTACAAGCTAAAACGGTTTTTTTGATTTTGACTGAATATCGTCAAAACTGTAAGAGGTATCAAAAAATGTTTCGAATAAAAGTTGCATGGTCTTTTATGAGCTTTATAACCGCGTAAGTCGATTTTTAAAAAAATTTATATTTTTTAATTTACCCCCACCCCTTCTTATTTTTTCAAATTTCAAAATTTTTGTAATGACAAAAGTTGTAGCATTTTTTACGCTGAATTCAACCATATATGATTTTATTATGTTTCGAAATCGCATCTTTCAGAAATGAGCTGTCAATGTCGCACTATATGCGTCGCGCTGCGATATATGCATATATATGCATAACGCATCGTTTGTGCCGCTTGTGTAATCGATGTTTTGTCGTGCATGTGTAATTGATAAGACGAATAAAATTAGAAATAAAGAGTAGCATGTTATGAAATATTCGGAAAAATGTTTTAATCAAAGAACAAAGTTCACTAAAGTTGTTGCCAAGGCATCCTCTCTATTTTACACTTTTATTGTCGCATTTCGAGTGTATTTATAGCGCAGCGCGTTGGCATATCCCGTCAGTGCATATTACGTTTTCTGATCAAAGAACAAAGTTTACTACAGTTGTTGCCAAGGCATCCCCTCTATTTTACACTTTTATAGTCGCATTTCGAGTGCATTTATAGCGCAGCGCGTTGTCATATCCCGTCAGTGCATATTACGCTTTAAAGTTGTGCGCTTGTTAGTGATTACGAAAAAACAATATATAAAACAGCATCAAAAAAAGAACAGCAAATTCACTATAAAGTAAGTATTATTTTTTTGTACACAAATAAGAAGAAATATTTAATTGTTATATTTTTCAGAATGGTTCAATTAAATCCATTTAACGTAATAATGTTAGTATACGTAACTTTTTCGGCCCTTAATCTATCAACAAGTCCGATAACATCTGAAGAACGAGAAATGGCACATAAAATAGAATCTATGCTGAAAGAAATGCGCGATGAGAGATACGAAATGGAAGTAGAAGAATCTTTAGATTATGAAAACGATAACGATATTCCAACAGCAGAGCAATTCGAACTAGGAGATGAAGAGGAAGAAGGTGAGCTATTGGACGCAAATCCTAAAGTTATATGTACTACAGATGAACGTATTCCGTATGAATATAAAAAAAATGCGACTGCATCGACTGCATCGACTGCATCGACTGCATCGACTGCATCGACTGCAGTCGCATTTTTTTTATATTCATACGGAATACGTTCATCTGTAGTACATATAACTTTAGGATTTGCGTCCAATAGCTCACCTTCTTCCTCTTCATCTCCTAGTTCGAATTGCTCTGCTGTTGGAATATCGTTATCGTTTTCATAATCTAAAGATTCTTCTACTTCCATTTCGTATCTCTCATCGCGCATTTCTTTCAGCATAGATTCTATTTTATGTGCCATTTCTCGTTCTTCAGATGTTATCGGACTTGTTGATAGATTAAGGGCCAAAAAAGTTACGTATACTAACATTATTACGTTAAATGGATTTAATTGAACCATTCTGAAAAATATAACAATTAAATATTTCTTCTTATTTGTGTACAAAAAAATAATACTTACTTTATAGTGAATTTGCTGTTCTTTTTTTGATGCTGTTTTATATATTGTTTTTTCGTAATCACTAACAAGCGCACAACTTTAAAGCGTAATATGCACTGACGGGATATGACAACGCGCTGCGCTATAAATGCACTCGAAATGCGACTATAAAAGTGTAAAATAGAGGGGATGCCTTGGCAACAACTGTAGTAAACTTTGTTCTTTGATCAGAAAACGTAATATGCACTGACGGGATATGCCAACACGCTGCGCTATAAATACACTCGAAATGCGACAATAAAAGTGTAAAATAGAGAGGATGCCTTGGCAACAACTTTAGTGAACTTTGTTCTTTGATTAAAACATTTTTCCGAATATTTCATAACATGCTACTCTTTATTTCTAATTTTATTCGTCTTATCAATTACACATGCACGACAAAACATCGATTACACAAGCGGCACAAACGATGCGTTATGCATATATATGCATATATCGCAGCGCGACGCATATAGTGCGACATTGACAGCTCATTTCTGAAAGATGCGATTTCGAAACATAATAAAATCATATATGGTTGAATTCAGCGTAAAAAATGCTACAACTTTTGTCATTACAAAAATTTTGAAATTCGAAAAAATAATAAGAAGGGGTAGGGGTAAATTAAAAAATGTAAATTTTTTTAAAAATCGACTTACGCGGTTATAAAGCTCATAAAAGACCATGCAACTTTTATTCGAAACATTTTTTGATACCTCTTACAGTTTTGACGATATTCAGTCAAAATCAAAAAAACCGTTTTAGCTTGTAGGGGGTTGTTTCAACCCTAAACGTGCGAGAAAGCACATAAAAAAAAATACGTGTCTCTTATTTTGAACTACTTTACAACATATTTAAAGCTTGTCAAAATCGGAGGGGGACACTTGGGTCCCTTTCCTTGTGAGATAGAATTTGTATTGTAGGCTAACCGTTATGGAGAAAGATTGAAGTAGAGTTAATTGTAACAACCGTACCGAATGAAAGTTACAGAATTTGTACGCCGACTATTATACCGCGTGAGACGGAAGTACGCGGATTTCCGCGGATTGAACAGTGAAATCATAACGCCTCTCACTGAGATAAAATATGTCTCCACTTTGCGGGATTGTTAAGGCGCCTATCACCCGGCGTCAATCTCACTTAATCTAATTTCAAATTACATGTTATCTGTTACTAAATTAATGTGTTATTAATCATCCCCCCTATTTCAGACTCCTCTCTCCAAATCAGTATTAAGCAGCTCTAAAGAACCCCGCCCCTCTGCCATTTGTAGAGTGGGCTAGTCACGCTTATCGCCGTTGCTCATTAACTCAATCTGAATTCTAACGTATTCGTTTGTGCGGCGCGTTAATCCGCGCCTGGCGCCCAACTTTCAATACTGCAGTAATTGTTAACATCCATTGCATAGAGCAACGAGGTTTGATACGCTTACCGGCGGGTCTACTTCTGCCCGACGGAAAAGTCGTCGCAATCTCCTAGTTCGAATTGCTCTGCTGTTGGAATATCGTTATCGTTTTCATAATCTAAAGATTCTTCTACTTCCATTTTGTATCTCTCATCGCGCATTTCTTTCAGCATGGATTCTATTTTATGTGCCATTTCTCGTTCTTCAGATGTTATCGGACTTGTTGATAGATTAAGGGCCGAAAAAGTTACGTATACTAACATTATTACGTTAAATGGATTAAATTGAACCATTCTGAAAAATATAACAATTAAATATTTCTCCTTATTTGTGTACAAAAAAATAATACTTACTTTATAGTGAATTTGCTGTTCTTTTTTTGATGCTGTTTTATATATTGTTTTTTCGTAATCACTAACAAGCGCACAGTTTTAAAGCGTAATATGCACTGACGGGATATGACAACGCGCTGCGCTATAAATGCACTCCAAATGCGACTATAAAAGTGTAAAATAGAGAGGATGTTTTGGCAACAACTTTAGTAAACTTTGTTCTTTGATAAGAACATTTTTCCGAATGTCTCATAACATGCTAATCTTTATTTCTAATTTTATTTGTCTTATCAATTACACATGCACGACAAACATCAATTACACAAGCGGCACAAACGATGCGTTATGCATATATATACATATATCGCAGCGCGACGCATATAGTGCGACATTGACAGCTCATTTCTGAAAGATGCGATTTTGAAACATAATAAAATCATATATGGTTGTATTCAGCGTAAAAAATGCTACAACTTTTGTCATAACAAAAATTTTGAAATTTGTAAAAATAATAAGAAGGGGTGAGGGTAAATTAAAAAATATAAAATTTTTTAAAAATCGAGCTACGTGGTTATAAAGCTCATAAAAGACCATGCAACTTTTATTCGAAACATTTTTTGATATCTCTTACAGTTTTGACAATATTCAGTCAAAACCAAAAAAACCGTTTTAGCTTCTAGTTGTTTCAACCCTAAACGTGCGAGAAAGCACATAAAAAAAAATACGTGTCTCTTATTTTGAGCTACTTTACAACATATTTAAAGCTCGTCAAAATCGGAGGGGGACACTTGGGTCCCTTTCCTTGTCAGTATTATTCTTACGGTTCTGGATGTAAACGCTCGACAGAAGGCCGAGGCGAGAAATACGCGATAGGCTAACTTCAAGACTTCAACGCTCGGTACAGCAACACATAAACCGACGCGAAATTGTTACTCACAAAAAGACATTATTTAACGCAAAACGACTGTCGGCTCGGCAGCCCCGAGGGGGATAGCATGGTAAAATCTTAATTTACAGAAGCGGTAGTCAGCGGGGCCCGGCCAAACTCTAACCTCACATGATAGCGCGAGACATCTCGAGATAAGCTATTTTCGTTACGCAAAATATGCGGGTTCTTAATTCCGCGAGGCTCGGGCCGCCTGCTGATACCGCTCTTACCGCGAAGTCGAAGTGGTGGCCTTACAAATCGCTGGTACGCCCGTAGTGGTCCTCGAGGTTCCGCTCAGGTTGCCGACTCGCCGAACAGTGACAACAGCGAGGCTCGCCGGACAGCGGTGACATTCCGCGCATCGTCCTGCGCATGTAGATCCGCGCTATCGATTAGCGCTTCTTGATCCTTCGATATATCTAGCGATCTCGATCCTCGCGTCGCTCCTCGATATTTCGGCCCTCGGTGACGTTTTTCCAAGGTGACCCCGGCCTTTCTCTTTTGGCAGCTGCCGTTAACGCCCTTCGTGGCCTTCTCCGTTTCCGGATCCGAACCTTCTTTGAATCGGTCGGGAACTGGCCAGGTTCCGACCGGATTCTTCTTTCCTGGCTCGTTACAACAGCTCCTTGTTCGGGTACTCCACCCCGGGTCTTCGGCGTGTGAGAGCGCGCTTCCCTCTCGGGCGTCATCTTTCTCGGTGCGTTCACCGGCCTCGATATGCTCCGTATCTGAAATCGTAACTGCGGTAGCGACTGTGTCTGGAATCGGATGATATTTGCAAGGTTGTTTTTACTTGCCCTTATCCTGGGTCCGTCTGCACGCCGTCCAGGCCTCCGTCGTCCTGCCTGCTGAGTCCCTCGCAGGTCCCACGAAGGCTGCTCCACGGTAATTCACAATATGGGAGTTTGGCCACTCACCACGACTCGCTTAATTCGCTACAACGCAAAATCTAAAGTCTCCAAAAGAGAATTAAGAGGGAGAGGTCGTTGCCCCCCCGCGGTGGGGTGTCCGACCTCAAATTTCCCTCCTCGATCGGGTTTTCTCGCCCTTGTGACGGACTTCAAAAATGTCACGTCACAAGATAAAGAGGAAGAAGGTGAGCTATGGACGCAAATCTTAAAGTTATATGTACTACAGATGGATGTATTCCATATGAATATAAAAAAAATGCAGTCGAATTTTGGAAAAGCAGTACAACAAGGCCAAGAACATTAGAAGGAGTAAAACAAAGATTTCGGAAAGTATATTTATTACGTCAATTACGACGATGGGAAATTCAAGTGAATCAAGGTGGCAGTAGATTCGAAAAATTAAAACAAATTTCGGAATATACATTAAATAATTTTCACAGCTCTTGAAAATAGAATTATTGTTCACAACGCTGATTTAGCTTGATGGGCTATTCGGGCACAAGAAAATTTAAATGTACCAGAATTTACAGCTTCATCGCGATGGATACAAAAATTTAAAATAATACATAATATTGTATCTCGTAAAATAACAAAATTTATAAGAAAAACATCTATAATGTCTAACGTCGATTTTGAAGAAAAATGTAACACATTTATTGAAAACGTTAAATATCAAATAATAGAATATGGAGTTGAAAATATTTACAACAGTGATCAAAGCGGATTCCAATTAGAACTTCATGCCGGTCGTACTAGGTGCGCAACTAAGTTTCCGGGTTTTACACATGGATGGCGCTAACGATACATGTAGTCGATATACATGTCTAAAGTTGTGTTTTTTTATTAACTTGGACATCTGTCAACAATAACCAGTCATAATACCAACAGATATCGCAACGCAAAAATATTTTTTCTAACAAGAAAGATGTCGAGTTTTGTGCCAAATAAACAGCATTTGCGGGAAGCTTTGCTTTTCTGCTTCAACTTGAAACAAAATGCAGCTGAAGCACGTCGTTTGCTTGAAAAAGCCTACGGCGAACATGCACCATCGAAAACTACCTGTGAAGATTGGTTTAAACGCTTCAGAAGTGGCGATTTCGACACTGAGGACAAGGAGCGCTCCGGAAGACCAAAAACATTTGAGGACGCCGATCTGCAAACGTTATTGGATGAAGATGATACACAAACACAAGATCAACTTGCGGAGGCATTAAACATGACTCGCCAAGGTATTTCCAAACGTTTACATGCCATGGGAAAAATTCAAAAAGAAGGAAAATGGGTGCCGCATGAGTTGACTGAGAGACAGATGGAATATCGAAGAGCCACTTCCGAAATTTTGCTTTTGCGGCATGAAAGAAAGAGTTTCTTGCATCGAATTGTTACTGGCGATGAGAAGTGGATATATTTCGAGAATCCCAAACGCAAAAAATCGTGGCTTTTACCTGGCGAAGCATCAACATCGACGGCACGGCCAAATCGCTTCGGAAAGAAGACAATGCTTTGCATTTGGTGGGACCAGAAAGGAATCGTGTACTATGAGCTGCTGAAACCGGGCGAAACTGTCAATGGGGATCGCTATCGACAACAATTGATAAATTTGAACCATGCATTGCTCGAAAAACGGCCAGAATGGGACACGAGACACGAACGAGTGATATTGCAGCACGACAACGCTCCGTGCCATCGCACTTCCATCGTCCAGGACACCATCAAAACGCTGAAATGGGATCTGCTACCGCACCCGCCGTATTCACCAGACCTGGCCCCTTCCGATTATCACTTGTTCCGGTCGATGGCGCATGGCTTGGCTGGGCTACACTTGGCCAATTTCGAAGAAGTGCGAAACTGGTTGGATGAATGGTTTCGATTCAAAGACGCATCGTTTTATTGTCGCGGTATTCATGTATTGCCAGAGAGATGGCAAAAATGTGTAGCTAGCGAGGGACGATACTTTGAATAAATCGTTTTTTGTATTTCTCTTGAAATTTTCCATTTTGCATTGATAAAAAAAACCCGGAAACTTAGTTGCGCACCTAGTACATTGGCATATAAAGAAACAAAAAAGATTGAATCTGCAGTACAATCCGTATCGGCAACTACGTATAGCTATACTATACAACCTACTGTTTCAGCCGATGGTAGATTATTATCGCCTCTTTTTATTGTACTAAAAGAAGTTAGTGTAACATTTGGTCCCAGAGTGCAAGAAACAATGTTTAAGGCGCCTAATATTTTTGTTACGGCTTCGAAATCCGGAAAATTAACAGCGCATCATTTTAAAATTTGGTTGCAAGACGTACTTTTTCCAAATGTAAGTCCAAAATCTGTTTTACTACTAGATTCATGGACTAAACTTTGGTCATTGTCCAAATATTATTCAAGAATCTAAACCAGAATCTACAGAAGATATTATTTTGTTGACTATATCAGCTGGAACAACAGGAAAAATACAACCATTGGATGTATATGGTTTTCGTTTGTGGAAGAATTTTATTAGACACTTTTCTGATACTGTAATGCTTTTAGGTCTGGAAGTCAATCTGCATGGAAGAAACACCATTTTAAAATTACAGTCATTGACTCATAATCAATTTTCATCGCCAAGATTCAGAAATTTATTGAAATACGCATGGTATAAAAGTGGGTACGTAATAAATAAGCCCGAAGAATTCGAAACACCAGTGGAATTTTGTTTCCATAAACAGTCAAAACCAACATGCGATATTTGTGTCGCACCTGCAATAATTACTTGCGCATGGTGCAAAAAGTCACTTTGTATAAATCACTTTTTTCACGAACATCACCTTTGTGATACGTTTGTTCCATAAATTCATCTGTTTTTAATATATGTTAATATATGTATTATATTCAATATATGTAGTATGTTATTGTTGAAGGTAAAGTTGTAATTGTTTCGACATATATTATTATAAAAAAAATAAAATAATAAACAAACAAATGTTTCTAGTATTGATTAATAGAAAAACCTGAAATTAATTGGAATTTTTTGCATTACCATTGAAAAACAATGAATTGCATTTTAAGGATGTTTAGTACCTATTTTTAAAATGTTAGGAATTTAACAAAAATTTTACAGATTGTTCTTACATATGTTCGTAGACTTGTGACAAAATTTGGGATCGATTTACTGAAGCAATCAAAAGTTATAAGGATTTGCAATTTACCCGTAACTTTATGGAAAACATATAATTATGTTGATTTAAATGGTTAAATTGATAGAAAAAATGATAGGAATTAGTTCAAAATTTGAGAAAATGTACCTTAGATATAGAAGAAATATTTAAATAATTTTGATCAAGTACTGAATGATTCCAAAGATATTGAATATAATTCATCTATTATCCAAATTGATGCGTGATTCACTGTGAAAACGTGGCAACATCGCACTGTTATGTCTAAACGGCGTACATGTGTTACGCAGCACATATACGCAATTCTCTAATATTGTATAAGTTGAGAGTTGAGACCTCGTTCACACTGACATTAAAAAATAGTATACAGAAAATAAAATTTACCAAAATTAGAATTTGTTCATTATAGTAATATCAAGCCATTTATTACAACTAAATGTCAAGAAATTTCACACAAATTGCACATTTAAAAAGATTTATATTTATAATTACAAATACTACATAGGAGATAGGTTCATAACGATAATTTATTAATATATAATGATTTCTTATTAATAATATATTCTTATTTATATATCTATATTTATGTTGCAAAGTATAAATTTCAAAAATAAAAGAACTAAAAAATAAAATATAATAAAAAGAATTCAAAAATAAAAAACTAAACGAAACAATCTTTTAAACAAAATATTGCAAACAATCAATCAATCTAAAGAAGAAGAATAAATCAATGAAACCAGTCGATTATTTTTTGAATGCTAGCTTTTTGTATTTGTTGTAATTCTTTATTTTTTATTTTTTCTTCGATGAATTTTTTTACGGTTCCCGCACCTGCAGCCTCATATTTATTTTTTAAAATATCCAAAGTTATTCCGGCCACTGCTAATTTTTGCCGAATCGATAAACCCACAATATTTTATATTGGCAGCAAGGTTTGCAAATTTTCTTTGATTTTAATTGCTAGTTTCCAATGGTTAGTCTGTTTTGAAAACGAAATTGCAGTTTCCAACAAAGTGTTATTGCTTATTTTTAATTTTTTCAATATTTTGTGAAGAATTGCACAATCATTAACTGTATTATGTGCTCCAATTTTTGAGATATTTAATGCATCGGCTAATCCACTGAGCGTACATGAATCTTTACCTTTTCTACCTGTTATTTTTCTTATAATCGATAAGGTATCTATAAAGCCATAAATTATCATTGAAAAATCATCAATTAAGTTGTTTTTAGTGATTGCTCTGAACAATCTGGGGCCATCAAAAGTAAGATTATGCGTTGCTATACAAATTTTTTTTCCGAATAATTGCAACCAAATATGGAAATCTCACAATGCTATTCTAATGGGAACTGATGATACTTTTATGCCATTATGCATAAGATCGCCGTAGCAATTGACTAGACCATGAACTTCAGTAGCCTTTGGTGAAATTTGTTGAATCGGATTGATATAAGTTGTGAAAGTACTTTTGTTACATTTGGCGGCAATTTGTAAAATATCACAGTCAGCTTGAAACCCAGAAGTTTCTAGATCAAGGAGGATAATAGGAGTTTCATAAAGATCTTCTTCTTCAGGATCGGAATTATTTTCTTCATTTATTAGAACAGCAGGTTCAGTCAAAAGAGCACAATTAGTCTCATAAGTGATACCTTCCGTATTCTCTTTTCTATGTCGTATAACAGAACAAAGTTTTTTTAATTGTATACGTCTTTTTTTATATTCAGGTGTTTTTATCAATTTGCGTCTCCTCAGCAAAAATAATACATCTCAATTTAAAGAGGGAGGAACCAAATTTTTTATAATCCCATATGTCAACAATATTTCCGAAAAACTTACGTCCATTTCTAAAAAATACAATTTTAATACTGCCTACTATTGTAATAACCGATTAGACAAATTTATAAAAACTGGCAAAGACTTTCTTGATCCTATGCAACAAAGCGGAGTTGTTTATAAAATTTCGTGTCATGATTGTGATGCCTCTTATGTAGGCCAAACAAAGAGACAACTTCGAACTAGAATCAAAGAGCATCGCAGTGACATTAATAAAAGATCTGGTTCTCCTTCTACCATTTCGAGCCATAGATTAGAACACAATCATGATTTTGAATGGGATCAAATCGAGGTTTTAGATAGAGAACCATCTTATAGCAAAAGGTTAATTTCAGAAATGTTACACATAAAAAAACAACAGAATAGCCTTAATAAACAAAGTGACACGGATTTCCTTCCTAACTCTTATCTACCCATCCTTCGCAAATTTCCCTCCTTTTAGACTCTTTCCAGATCCCCCTCCTTTTCTCCACTCTTCCATATTCCTTACTTCCCTTCCCTTTTCCTCTAATAGATCGGCCCCTTGTCCTTCTACCAAAATCTTTTCTCATTTCAATTTCATCATTCATTCATCTGACATATATCCGAATGGACATATCAAAGTTTTATTCTATCCTTAAAGACTTCAACTTTCTAATGGGACACCAAAACATTTTATCAAACCTTTTAATCTTTGGACTTTCTTATTTTCAACTGTTATTAAGATCAAAGGTAAATGTTGCTCTGTTTTCTTGCATTTTATGTGACTAACGTCTTTCCATTCATGTTGTTGGGTTAAATTCGTTTCACATTTTTATAATAGTCTCTATTTTATTTCTTTTATTCATATTTCTCATAGATTGACTGATCACTCGTCGGCTTCTCATTTTTTGCAATCCGTTAAACATAAGGAAAGGGTGGCAAAAAGAAAAATGTCTTCCAAGCGTTGCTGTGCATGTCGCATACTAGAACACATTGATTTATAATTGGTTCGAATTTGAAGACACATTTACTTATACATTTTATTATATCATGGACATTCAAGTAAGATCTCCTAACCTGCATTTCTTATACGATGACTTTGCGTTTGCGGTATTATTTTATTACTATTTATTTTAATTTACATTTTATATTTTATTTTATTTTATTTTACAACGAGCGTTCAAAAATTTTTCCAACCGATATGCGTTAGCCTTACGGAACATACTTGTTTTATTATTTCATGTTTCCTCTGTAACGTTTGTTTACTTGCTTTGATATTATCACTGAAGATGGCCGAAATAAATGTGCCGAAACGTTTGAATTGACATTTTAGTTATTATTATTTATTGAGCATCTAACACCCGGATCTGGGTCAATATAGCCAATTTATTTTTTAATAATTATTTTAAGAGTTCAACAGAAACATTTCAATATTTTATTAGCAAATATTTGAAAATTGTTAACACTTTGTAAATTTTATCATATAAATATTCACATTTGCAGTATTGAAACATATATTACAATTTCATTATTTAAGTTTGTATCATAATAAATTTGTGAATAATGCTTTTTATATTATCCTAGAATTGTACTTACATTTATAAATTTCAGTTACAATTTCTTGACAATTTTTGAGGTTTTCACAATTAAATATAAAAAATAAATTTCTTTATAGTATTTCTTTTGTAAATAATGCATATAAACAGTAAATATTATTTTAAAAATAATTTTTAAATATGTACTATTTTTTCTTTTATTTTACTACTTTACAAATGATGTTTTTTGTGTATATCCCCAAATTATATTTTATTTTCATTGATATTACAGTCTAAATACGAGTACAAAGCAATTTGTATTACAAATGCATCTGTTGCAGCGATATTTAACATTATAAACGTTAAATATCAAGCGCTATAATTTGCAATATATGTAATTTATAGCGCCTTTCTAATTTACTTTTCAATTTTTATTACGCAATTTCCAGTGCTATCAATATTTTACAAAATAAAAGTATTTTTTCGATAAAAACTCAAAGCATTTCTATATTAAAGGAGCGAGAGAGAAAACACTAAAGCGTGCGAGAGAGACAGCTACTGTTTGACGATGAGATCATCATTGCCCCTCTTGCCGCTCGCCCCGCTCAGCATTTGCCCCTCTTGCCGCTCGCCCCGCTCAACATTAGCCCCTCTTGCCCCTCGTCCCTCTTTGCGCATGAGGTAACCTTCTCTCTATAGATCTTGAGCACTGAGAACTGTATAGCGCCTCTATCCCAAAATCCCGGAACTAATCTACAGCTTTTTTTTATCTTATTCTTCTATATTGCACGCATGCTTTGCATAAATCTGGAAAAGTATGGCATTTTGAAAATAAGTCTCTAAGCTCTATTTTTTTGGTTGTCTATTATTGTTTCATACGCTCTTCTTCGGCACACACTCTTGTTTTGCAGATTGAAACAGTATAATTTTGATATAAAAGATATAATTCTTTGAGGTGACATTGTCGGTAAATTTTCAAAAATTTTTTTTTATTTTTTGGTTTAAATTTCACTAACCACCGAAAGATTAGCATGTGTACTTTACTTACACCAAAGGATTTGTAATTCTACCAAAGCAATAAAAAATGCCATACTTTCCAGAAAATTGGAAGTTTGGTCGGTAACAATATGACTTCAGCATCCTCTTAAGTCAGAGGATAATCAGCGGATGCAATTTCGAGAGGTCAATTGCCTCGAGTTTTCCTGAGAAATCAGACGTGGTTTACGGGACCTTCCTGGTTAGCGGATGAGGAAGTTAAATGGCCCAATCAAAATCACACAAATAAGTGAGATATTCGAATTAAAGAAAAACATTTGTTTGATAACTAACGACGGTGGTTCCACAATTCTAAATAAATACTTGTCTTATTCAAAATTATTAAGAATCGTGGCGTATTGTCTTCGCGTTTTATCCACAAACAAATATACTCACTCAAAAAAATAATCTTGCAATAATAGTTAAAATTTTCTAGGTGTAAAAAATTAACTAAAACAGATAAATGATTAGCAACTGTTGTGATATTACATATGTAATTACTTAATCAGTTTAGATGACAGAAACAGAATATATATCTGTATTGTTTGTGAACTTTAAAAAAAAAGTTTCTCTAAAGCGCCTATCTATATAAGATCAATCACGTGTTAGATCATGCAATGAATAACATTTAGTAATGGTACCTAAATTTTTCAGAAGCTATTGCTAGAACATTACTGCTATAAATTCTGTATGTGACAAACAATGTTTTCACAGATACGAAAAATAGCGATACATTCTTGTTGCGATATCTAGAAATCTAACTACGTCAGCGAAATATTTTTTTAAGTGCTGGATCGTTGATCACGGAAGAAATAAATAGAGCGGAAATACGAGTACTAAAGATTCTTCAAAATACACGGTTTTATGACGAAATAAAGAAATTAGCAGACAAGGTCTCGGCGAATAAAAGTAAATTAGCGAATTTAAATCCGTTTTTAGACGAAAATGGTTTAATACGCGTAGGAGGGCAATTACAAAGATCAGAGCTGTCGTTCGGTCAAAAACATCCAATACTATTTCCAAACCGGCATTCTTTAACAGACTGTATAATTTGCGAGATTCATGAAATGCATTATCACGCAGGTATCCAAATTACGTTATACATACTACGTCAGAAATTTTGGATATCGGATGGTCGGAATCAGGTGAGAAAAGTTGTACGCACATGCGTGCATTATTTCCGATTCAATGCTAACACAGTTAAATATAAAATGGGAAATCTTCCAGTGGCGCGCGTATGTGGAACTACACCATTCACTAATACAAGCATAGATTTTTGCGGTCCATTTTTCATCAAAGAAAAGAAACCGCAATCGAGCGCGAATTAAAATATATATATGCGTGTTTATTTGTATGTCGATAAAGGCAATACACCTCGAAGTCATAAGCGACTTATCATCCGAAGGCTTCTTAGCGGCGTTACGTAGATTTACAGCGAGACGGGGTTTACTGGAACATACCCTGATAGCACAGAAAGTTTCAGTTATGTTGCAGAAACGTTTCAATGTCTCAATTGTGTATTATCACATTTGTAATGTTTCTGAGACCATCTTTTTTGAAACATTGCAATTGCAATATTTCTGCAACCATCTTGATTAAAACCTTACATTTGAAATGGTCCCAATGTAGTATTTTGTAACATTACAAATGTAAAGTTTCTGAAAGGTTTATGAGACCTCTCAACTAATAAATGCGCGCGCATCATATCCCGGCGGCGCGAATTTGCGCAAACTGGTCGTCGCGCACCGCGACATATCTAGCTTTATCTCGCGGTTGCTACGCGATCATACTTTGTGACGTGACGCTTTTCGAGCGCCGTCACAAGGGCGATGGCCCGGCCGAGGGAGCAAAGAGTCCTGGTATTGCTCCTCGCGTGGAGAGAGCAACCCGCGAGACTCCACAAGTTGTACGCGTTGTTTGTATTGTCATTCCCGTTTTATGTCATTAATATCGTTTTTAAAGTGTAAGGCGAGACCCCGTGCGGGCGGCGTTGCGTGTTTTGTGCCTCAGGGCGAAGATGCAGCATCGCCAGGAAGACCGGACGCCGAGGGATCATCGACGGGTGTCACGCGTCAGTGACCCCACGGCATAAGGTCAGGTACCGCGATCCCGTCGCCTCCGCCATCCAAGCCCTATCTAACTCCGCTTTGGTTTCAGCCACAGAGTCTAAGAAACGCAGAAACACGCAGCAGCGGACCTCGCCCGGCTGCAGACGGCTCCGAGGACCCCGAAGATGCTGCACCCGGAAGAACCGGAGTATGGCCCGGCCAGCCTAACCAGTCTCTTCCGAAAACATTGACTCATTGCCACGTTAACGGCCGAAAGATTTGAGGAAACCACAGAGAGCGGAGGGGGGGGGGCGCCCTGGATGAACTGTGGGCGGTTCTCAGGGGCCCCCCTTTTCGGAAAATCGGCAGGATGCGCAGGAAGGCGACGCGGACTTGGAGAGGACCTACGTGCAGAGCCGAGAAGAGCCACTGTTCGGTGTGCCGCAAGTGCGTGAGGATGACACCCGGGACTCAGCCCGACGACACCGAAGACGCCGAAGACGTCCACTCGTTGTAAGCCGTCTCTCGGGTAGCCGTAGAGTTCCGTCCGGTTATGGCTGGTAGCGTGAGTTATTTCTGTATTTTGTGTCTCTCACACAATTAACCATAGTTTTGATACCGTGAGCGCTCAATTACGCTCAATTACCGCATGTCCAGCCGGCTCCGGATAGCGCGTAAAAAGTCTCTCCGACTTGCGGGAATTAAGTGCCGACAGTCTCTTCTCGTTACCGTTTCGTTTGTCGTTCGTCTTGTTACCGTACCGTTCTACCGTTACCGTTCTTTCGAAGATACCGATTGCTACCGTCGTTCCGTTACCGTTTCTTTTGAAAGTACCGATTATTACCGTCTTTTGGTCGCGTTAGCACCGTACCGTGGGTGAATGTTCGCGGGCGGATTTTGATTCGGGAACGTTCTCCGCGAGACTGCTGTTACCGCAAAGTTAGCGTCTCGGCGAGAAGCGTGAGAGCCCGCGAAAAATAGCCGACCCGCGACATATCCTTTCTGGTCGTTAGGCTACCGTCGTTTAAAGTCTATTTATTTGGCCTTCACCGGCCGTATCGGATGATCAAAATATAAGTCCTTCGTTGGCTGTATATAGTCGGATCAGCGGCGAATTATCGTAATCACGTTCCCGAGATTTGATGTAGGCATCGAACTCGATTCTTGTTACCGAATTTATAGGGCGAAGGACCCTACCATCGTATCAACCTATTTCCGCCGTATCGGCTCCGGCCGAATAGTTTAAGCATCTTTACCCTTGTAAACTAAATCACTGAAATACATCATTGTTAACTGTTAATTATTGAGTTATCCTTGCGTTAGCCTCTCACTCCAGATATCTAACGTTAAGTAAAAGAACTGCGCCCCTCTGCCATATACTGAGCGGGGAGCGGCCGAGCAATTTTGTGAACTGTTAAAGTTACCGATACCGCGGTGCGATTATTCGCACCTGGCGCCCATTTCCGGTTACCGATATCGCGTGAGTTACCTTGCTCCCGAATTTTGTGGAGTACCGCGAGTTACCGAATCGTGCAGTTATTGCCGATTTCGCGAGTTACCTTGCTCCCGACGAGCGTGGAGTACCGCGAGTTACCGAATCGTGCAGTTATTGCCGATTTCGCGAGTTGCCTTGCTCCCGACGAGCGTGGAGTACCGCGAGTTACCGAATCGAGCATCTGCTTCCGATACCGTAAGTTACCGAATCGAGCATTTATTGCCGATACCGCAAGCTACCGATTTCCATTGGGCGTGCTCCCTCGGATCTGGCGTGATTCCGAGGCCAGTTCACGTCGCAACTTGTTTGCGCGGTATTTGGCGAGACTCAGCGAGACAGCGAGACATTACCGTGGATCTCACCGTTTGTGATTCTTACACACGTGGAATCTGTTGAACAGATCAGCATCAACAAATCTATTTGTCTCACGTAAAAGGTATGTACAATACTTATAATTATTATATAAAAATTGTAAAGGCCGCTCTACATAAGACGCAAGACGCGGAGTTCGCAGATCGCGGTTAGACGCAGCGTGACATATTTCCAATCTTGCTGCGTTAACGCAGGACAAAATTGTTTGCGATGCACTTCGTACAATCTCGTATCGAATAGAAACGTAATATTATGTATGTATGGAGACTACAATAGACTCAAAAATCTTGTGGCCAGCGTTCGTTCCCAGCGACCTGCGACTTGCATTCTGCATCCTGCGTCTTATGTAGAAGGGCTTTAAGGTAAAATATCGATGGCTTGTTATATCTAATAATAAAAGTTGTGACTTGATCGGCACGATAAGAAAATACACACGTATTTTCTGTGTCCGGAAATTAGATAGGTTTATAACCTAGCAAATAATGCAAACACTGATTATAGTACTATTTATATTATGTTTGTTACAGAGGAGTTTGTTATATTTGCTGACAGCTATAGTCGAACAATAAGCATAGTATAGCTATAGTTGTACAAGAAGCAGTAAATATAATTACATTTTCTCATAATGGACAAAAAACGGAAAAGATTTTTGTCTCTTTCAAAACGGTATGTTCGTCGAATTATTAAAAAAAAATACGTCTGTAGATTTAGATACGATTTTTGCACCAGGATGTTCTCATCAATCATTTTCCGATAGTAATAATAGTGCTGAAATAATAGCTCAAAATCAAAATGATAGCGACGATGGAAATTTAAACAATGATGTTGCGCCTAATTATGTTGCTGTGCCTCATGTTATTAATTATATTAAAAAAAAGTTTTCCTCATAAAAAAACCTTTCCAAAAAATTGTTTTTTTAAAAAAAGTTTTCCTCATAAAAAACCTTTTCAAAGAACTGTACTTTCAAAAATATATTATATTAAAAAAAAGTTTTTCTCACAAAAAACCTTTCCAAAAAAAGTTGTATATATCATAAAAAACTTTCCAAAAAGATTGTATTTCAAAAAATATATTATAAAAAAATCTTTTTAAAAAAATTATATATATTTATTATAAAAAATCTTTCCAAAAAAATTGTACTTTTAAAAAAAGTTGTATATATTAAATAAAAATTTGCTACATATTCTGTCTATAAAAGAGGTGATATCAGAAAATGACGCCAAGTTTAAATAAAGAACCTTTCAAAAAAAGTTGCATGTATATCTAATTATTTATTTAAAAATGATATTTATGTTTATATCTAGTTAATTCTTCTTAAGTATACTTTTTAAAATAATTGCATCTGTATCTAGTTATTTTTTTTTATATCTGTATTTAGTTAAATAAAAAAATTTTTCAAATTTAATCAAAATAAAAAAATATTACAAAATTTCGCAAAAAACTTGGCGCTGCTATAAAATAGCCTTAAATTATTGTTAGACATCTTAAAATATTATAGAGCAATGAAGGTTATTTTATAGCAGCGCCAAGTTTTTGGCGAAATTTTGTAATATTTTTTTATTTTGATTACCTTGAAAAATTTTTTTATGCTTAACTAAATACAGATATAAAAAAATAACTAGATACAGATGCAATTATTTTAAAAAGTATACTTAAGAAGAATTAACTAGATATAAACATAAATATCATTTTTAAATAAATAATTAGATATACATGCAACTTTTTTTGAAAGGTTCTTTATTTAAACTTGGCGTCATTTTCTGATATCACCTCTTTTATAGACAGAATATGTAGCAAATTTTTATTTAATATATACAACTTTTTTTAAAAGTACAATTTTTTTGGAAAGATTTTTTATAATAAATATATATAATTTTTTTAAAAAGATTTTTTTATAATATATTTTTTGAAATACAATCTTTTTGGAAAGTTTTTTATGATATATACAACTTTTTTTGGAAAGGTTTTTTGTGAGAAAAACTTTTTTTTAATATAATATATTTTTGAAAGTACAGTTCTTTGAAAAGGTTTTTTATGAGGAAAACTTTTTTTAAAAAAACAATTTTTTGGAAAGGTTTTTTTATGAGGAAAACTTTTTTTTAATATAACAAGGCGTGTACTTGGCGCCCTTTTTTTACCTTTTTTTAAAAAAAAGGTTTTTTTGTGAGATATCATTTCTTTTTTTTAGTAAAAATAATTTTAATAAATATGATTCTTTTTTTTTAGTAAAAATAATGGTAATAATATCCCACCATCACTCCCGTCATATTTTCAATACGACGATCCTCTTTTTGATTATAGAAATCTTAATTTATACAAACCTAATAATTTTTTTTTTATATTTTACAACATAAAATCACACCTCGATCTGTATAAAATCAACACATATATATATATATATATGCGCTGATGGCGCTGAGAAGCCGCGCGGCGCGCACTTACATTTGTTTGACATTTACATAACCTTTCAGTTCAGAAAGTGTTAAAATAAAAAAATAATTATAGTGAATTCGGTCTAACAAATTTGGCCATTTGCACTATGCATACTTAAGAGTACTTATCCAGAGCAGTGTAGTGCGAGTGACTAAATTTGTTAGAAATTCGTATTAAGTGAAATAAGTATATAAGTGTATATATATATATATACATATATATATATATATGTATATATATATATATATATATATACACTTATATACTTATTTCACTTAATACGAATTTCTAACAAATTTAGTCACTCGCACTACACTGCTCTGGATAAGTACTCTTAAGTATGCATAGTGCAAATGGCCAAATTTGTTAGACCGAATTCACTATAATTATTTTTTTATTTTAACACTTTCTGAACTGAAAGGTTATGTAAATGTCAAACAAATGTAAGTGCGCGCCGCGCGGCTTCTCAGCGCCATCAGCGCACCTAACGTCAGAAACTTGCAGATTCCACCATCTGCACAAAGTATACTTTCTGTCCACTAATTAACTAACTACAGAATACTGAGAGTGTACACTTCTGCACTTTAAGATCGAAAAAAATTTTTTTTATGAAGAGTACTATTATTGATGATATACACTATCTCTATTCGTCTCCACAACACGTTATGTATACATTTTACGACCGATATTAATTATATCAATGTGATTAGTATCATCAAAGCTGCGAGCTGACAGGTCTGAGCGCCGCCATGTTGGAAAAGGACAGACGTCTTTTAGAAAAAGAAAGGAAAGAAAAAAGACGCTCTTATGCGGGAATCGACATTTCACGGGCTGTAGAAAAGGATAACCATGTCGCATTTTGATGCTTCTAGTTGACAAAGGACAAACTTATATATTAGATATATTAGAGAAGGATGACGAACAGACGACGACGACGACGACGACGACGACGACGACGACGACCAAGACTTACATAGATTTCGGCATATTTCGACTTTGGCAAACTTTGGCAATTAATATATTTTTTTAGAAAGCATGTACAAAAAAAGTAAAGATACTTTTATCATGTATATCGCATGTGCTCTATCGATTGAGCCTATTATAAATTCGATCGGTCCACGCATTATTGAGATATGAAAATCTCGACTCCTATCAGCTCATGTGCTCGCGTAAAGATACACGGTCGGTCTTGCGCTGCGCGTGAACTTGGCGCGAGACACTACCGTGTCTCTTGATATAGATTCATTTGACGATGATTTAGAACCAACGTGCAAAGTTGAGGATATACAGTCAAATAGTGAGGTTGAAGTGTTTGAATCAGAAAGTGAATCTGAAAATGATGAGAGAGACAATCAAATTTTAGAAAATTATGAAAAATTTAGAAAATAATTATGTTGTTGGTATGTAAATTCTGGTATATCGCATAAATCTCTCGCCAAATTGTTGATTATTTTACGGAAACGTACAAATTTTCCATTTCCGAAAGATCCTCGAACTTTGTTGAACACTTCCAGAAACGTCGAATGCATTCCTACAGAAATGCAATACTATCATTTTGGTTTAAAGAGAACTCTTAAGATGATGTTAAATAAACATGTACAACTTGTTGGTCCTACTAATATTCTTCGGATTTTTATAAATATTGATGACCTACCAATTGTGAAGTCTAGTAATGCTTCTTTGTGGCCTATATTATGTTCTGATTCTATCACAAAATCTGTTTATATTGTTGGAGCATATTATGGCGAAGTAAAACCTGAAAATAATAATATCTTCTTGCAAAAGTTCGTTGATGAAGCAATTTTTTTAATAAATAATCCATTAAATAATGACGGACAAAGGGTTGAAATTAAGTTGCACGGTTTAATATGTGATGCCCCAGCCAAAGCATTTGCTTTAAATGTTAAAAACCATAACGGTTATAATAGTTGTACAAAGTGCACTATTGAAGGACAGTATATCAATGGCCGAGTATGTTTTCCAACAATAAATACACATTTTGCTTTAAGATCTGATGAAGATTTTATAAATAATAAGTATGAAGATTATCAGATAGAAACAATTTTAAGCAATATTCCTAATTTTAAACCTGTCACAGATGTACCGCTAGATTATATGCATCTAGTGTGTTTAGGAGTTGTTAAAAAACTAATTTTACTTTGGAATCTCGGACCGGCTTCAGTAAAACTTTCTAATAATATGAAGAAAATTATATCAGATGCGTTAGTCAACTTACGAAATACAGTTACATTTTAAACCACTTTGTACGAGTAAATTATTTCATTTTTATAAATTAAATTTCGTGCTGTAAGGTTGGATTTGGGTATATCATTACTGTCAAAAGTTTCTTATTATAATTCAGAAAATTATAAAATTCTCAGAAAAAAACAACAAAAATTCAAAAAATACATTTCTGCAGTCTAGTTGTGAATAAATGATAACATTCTACGCAATTTATATTACTCAAACTATATAAGAAGAGCATATATTCGTCAAAATCAAATTTTAGCAACTTTTTGCTACGATTGTACGTACAAAACATCCTTAATTGTAAGATTTTTATTTATTTATTTCTCTTTCGATATAATCCACTCTTAAAAAAGGCATGAAAGATCGATACTCGAATGTATCGAAAGTATTGTTGACGCTTATCCGCGACGCTGATTGGTTATCTCGATTATTCTGACAGTTTGATAGTTTAAGAGCAAAGATTATTTTGACGGTTATTTAAAATTTTAAAAATTTTATTAAAGGTTTAAAAATTTTATTAAAATATTTAGATTTTATAATTATTAAATTATTATAATAAGTGCACGGGCGCAGCGCGCGCTTGTATTGTTCTAGTATAACTATAAAAGTGTAATATAGAGGAGATGCCTTGGCAACAACTTTAGTGAACTTTGTTCTTTGATCAGAACATTTTTCCAAATACTTCATAACATGCTAATCTTTATTTCTAATTTTATTCATCTTATCAATTACACATGCGCGACAAACATCGATTACACAAGCGGCACAAACGATGCGTTATGCATATATATGCATATATCGCAGCGCGACGCATATAGTGCGACATTGACAGCTCATTTCTGAAAGATGCGATTTCGAAACATAATAAAATCATATATGGTTGTATTCAGCGTAAAAAATGCTACAACTTTTGTCATAGCAAAAATTTTGAAATTCGTAGAAATAATAAGAAAGGGTGAGGGTAAATTAAAAAATATAAAATTTTTTAAAAATCGAGCTACGCGGTTATAAAGCTCATAAAAGACCATGCAACTTTGAAACCGTGTGAGCTTCGGCGGACGCGGAGTAGCTCGCCGGAATCCAGGTTCGGTCGGTTGGGGGTATGTCAACGAAATAAAATGCTTGTTTATAACCAAAGTAAAGAAACAGTGTTTATTGAGAAAGATGTTGATATGATTTGTTTCGAATGATCTGCTTTAATGCTCGTGTGTACATGCGAAGCGTGTGCGGAATGAATTCGAAAGAGTATACAAGGTAGCAAAATATCGGTGCGATCGGTATATTAACAACGGTGAAAGAATTAATAAGTGACAGCGAAATAATTGTTTAAAGCGGCGTGAAATAAATACAAAGCAGCGTAAAAATAAATGCAAAGTATCGGCAATAGCGAAATAATTATTTGAGCACGATGAAATAATTATTTAAAAGCGGTGTAAAATAAATGCGAAGTATCGGCAATAGCGAAATAATTATTTGAGCACGGTGAAATAATTATTTAAAAGCGGTGTAAAATAAAGGCGAAGTATCGGGAATAGCGAAATAATTATTTAAGCACGGTGAAATAATTATTTAAAAGCGGTGTAAAATAAAGGCGAAGTATCGGCAATAGCGAAATAATTATTTGAGCACGATGAAATAATTATTTAAAAGCGGTGTAAAATAAATGCGAAGTATCGGCAATAGCGAAATAATTATTTGAGCACGGTGAAATAATTATTTAAAAGCGGTGTAAAATAAAGGCGAAGTATCGGCAATAGCGAAATAATTATTTGAGCACGATGAAATAATTATTTAAAAGCGGTGTAAAATAAATGCGAAGTATCGGCAATAGCGAAATAATTATTTGAGCACGGTGAAATAATTATTTAAAAGCGGTGTAAAATAAAGGCGAAGTATCGGCAATAGCGAAATAATTATTTGAGCACGATGAAATAATTATTTAAAAGCGGTGTAAAATAAATGCGAAGTATCGGCAATAGCGAAATAATTATTTGAGCACGGTGAAATAATTATTTAAAAGCGGTGTAAAATAAAGGCGAAGTATCGGCAATAGCAAAATAATTATTTAAGCACGGTGAAATAATTATTTAAAAGCGGTATAAAATAAAGGCGAAGTATCGGCAATAGCGAAATAATTATTTGAGCACGGTGAAGAGTAATTATTTAAAAGCGGTGTAAAATAAATGCGATGTATCGGCAATCGTGAAATAATTATTTGAGTAATGGTGAAATAATTATTCTAAAGCGAAACTATAAAGTATGACGTGAGGCGTCCTGGTGCGGTCGGCGAGAGCGCAAGCGCGGGCGATCGTGTCGCAACGGTTGGTACAAGACGGAGCGCTTGTCGGTGAGTGCGTTCGTAACGGTATCGCGAGTCTGTTCGATTGTAGATCGATGCGGACTATTCGGCGGCGCGGATTGGTCGACGCGGTTTTTGTCTGCCGGATGGATTACAATTTTGAAATCCCGGCGAATAAACGCGATATAAGGACTTAGGCTGCCGATTATGCTCGGCGGGAGTACGAGGACGCTCGTACGAAGGCGGAATTTAGAACGGCGACCTGGCTAGGTACGCGGAAATGCCCGCAATACGAAGTTTGGTGGCCTAGAGGAGCCAAGTACGCTCGGCGGGTATACGAATATATTCGTATGCAGGAGTCAAGAATACCGAGGACGCTCGGCGGTACACGAGGATACTTGTGTGCTGGAACAGGCATAGAATCCGAGTATGCTCGGTCTGGACTACGAGGACACTCGTAGAGGGATGTTCGCTGTCTATCAGCGAACGGGATCTGGTGAGAAGACGTACAGCCGGGCCTCTTTTATACCCGGCTGGCAGCCGAATGGTTTCGAATCGGCAAGCATCGGCGGTTTCGGCGGCGAGTCCCTCACAAAACGGAATTTCGGAACGGTCGGGTGTGGGGGATTTTCGGCGGTTGACCGCCGTTGTTACGATAAGAAATTTATCGGCGCTCGATGCGCCCTTGGTGGGCTACGGACGATGGACGGTCCGTAGCCGTAACGATGCAGCTTGCGGGCTGCACCGTTACAACTTTTATTCGAAACATTTTTTGATATCTCTTACAGTTTTGATGATATTCAGTCAAAACCAAAAAAACCGTTTTAGCTTGTAGGGGTTGTTTCAACCCTAAACGTGCGAGAAAGCACATAAAAAAAAATACGTGTCTCTTATTTTAAGCTACTTTACAACATCTTTAAAGCTCGTCAAAATCGGAGGGGGACACTTGGGTCCCTTTCCTTGTTAGTATCTTCTTAAAAGTTGGAGCAAAAAAATTAAATTTGCAAATAAATAGTAGCAAAAAAATAGCAAATAATTTGTGTATTAATGATTTTTTGCTTTGACTTATGTATAATTTTTTTGCTACAATGCCTAGATAGCTTAATATTAAGCTATCTAGTCACTCGTAACTTCTAAATGGTTATAGCAAAAAAATTATTTTTTGTAGCAAAAAATAGCAAAAAATTAGCAAATTAATTTAGTATTAAGTTTTTTGCGTTCTGATGTTTTGGCTTAGATAGCTTAATATACCTAATCAATTATATTATTCTTATCGAATAACTCGCTTTTGCGAATTGCCACGTGATCAGGATCCTTCGCATTCCTCGCGATTTCTGAAAAGTGCGCGAACTTGACATCAACCATACCAGTGACGTTATTCAACGAATGATGCAGTCTACACAATATTCTTCTTATCTCTTTCTGCACCTGTGATGGATTAATATGACTTTATGGACTAAAATATAAAATTAATTGTGTTAATAATAATAAAATATGATTATTTACAAATAATGATTAAACTCTCATTGAGTGAAATAGTTAGATTTATCTATATATATACTGGAAGTGCATTAACTATTAAATATTAAATATCAATTAGGATTTAATTAGTCGTATTATATAACCTGAAATATGGCTAAACTATAAAGAAGGATCTGAGAGTAAAGAAGAACAATTGTGTGTGTTCTCTCCTATACTTTGACGGATCGATTGGAACCAAGGTATCTAAAACATAAAAATATGAATTGTGCTATTAATTAAGCGAATATCCAACTGATGACAATGAACATAAAATTTGGATAAGTAATTATTGAGTGATATAATTAGTTTGAAATAAATTAAACTGACTTACTATTATCGGTAGTTGTTTGACATTTAAATATTAATCGTGGTATAATGAACTGTGTTGAAATTGAACTGAACTTTATCTTAATTTAAATATTAATTAGGATTTAATTAGTTATATTATATAATCTGAAATATGGTTAATTACAAAGAAGAACCTTAGAATGAGGAAGAACAATTGTGTGTGTTTCTCCTATACTTTGATGGGTTGATTGGAATCGAGGTATCTGAAACATAAAAATATGAGTTGTGATACCAGGCATATTATATGGAAATGAGCATAAACATGGAAAAAAACTCTCCGGCCTCGGATACCGGAGAACGGCACGTGGGGGGTATTGTCCCTGTCCCCTGCGAGTCGACATCCTGCGAAGGGCCAACCTCAATGTTTATGGCGAGCACGGGGGCAAAATCAGCTATCACCAGTATTGAGAATTTTGATTCGGAGATAAAGATAATTCGTAGGAGAGATTCTGTCCCAGGATCGATAAGGGGCAGTGAAACGGAGGGTGGTAGTATTTTGCGCTCACTGAGCCTGTCTTCTGCGATGTACTGCCAAACGGAATTTTCTGATATGGAAGGACCAATTAATATCTTGAATATATCCTCTGATGATTCTAAAAAAAAGGACAAACCTAAAGGAAGAAAGAGGAGGAAGAGAGGCTCTCCTAGAGAGGAGGAGATAGAAGAGGAGAAATATGCTTGAAATTTTTCACTAAATAATAAAAAGAGAGTGGTGGAGGAGATGGCTGGTCTAGAGTCGGATAATGCCATTAATGTGAATTTCAAGGTGAGAGATATGACAGAAGAAATTGAATTCATCAGAAAAAAATCATCTAATATAAAGGGCTCGTTTAGTGGCCAAATAAAGGTCTGTCTGGAGGTAATTCGCAGAGCAAGTGCAATTCTTACTAAGAAGGCATCCTCGAAAAAGGACCCTGAGTATTGGAAGGCAAAATATTATAATACAGAAAAGGTTGTTTTTAAAAGTAAGAATAGAATTGAAGAATTGGAAAATAAATTACGAGAAGCAAAAAAAAAATGCTAGAATCAAGGAATCTTTTGATGTCGGAATGAATGAGATAGCTATCTCTGCCGATATAGTTGGTGAGTCTTCTCCTGGATCATGGAGGGGGACTAGAGAAACGTTACCAAGGAGTTGTAAAGAACTAGATAAAATTGAATGTAAATTAACGAATGGAAAATCAAATAATAAAAATAATGACACTAACTTACCTAAGGATAATATAGAGAGGATGGAGATGGACTTGGCGATAGTCCGAACCCTCGATAAACTCGGGGATGGAATGAACCAATTAATCCGTGAGACGAGGCTTCTGAGAGAGGATCTGGGTACAGTTGGTCGTAATGCTGGGGTTGTCGCTCGTAATGATACTGTTGATGGCCCTGTTGATGCTACTGCTTCTGAAAAATAAAAAAAAAAATTATTAGTAAGGAGGGTAGAAACCTGGGTACTGCGGAGTATCCGTAGGCTCGGACTCACCGTGGCCACCCCGAAAACGGAGGCCGTCCTGTTCCATCGCCCGGGAAGAGCCCCGGCAGACCCGCCCAACATCTGGGTCGGAGATGGGGCTATCAGGACCCAACCAGCCATGACCTATCTGGGTGTGAAGCTGGATAGTGAGCTGACATACCTTCCGCACTTCAAATATGCGGCGGAAAAGGCAGACAGGGTAGCCGGAGCTTTGGCGCGACTTATGCCGAACCTCCGAGGCCCCGGGGAGAACAAACGCAGGTTGTACGCTCATGTTCTCCACTCGGTGATACTATACGGAGCTCCAGTCTGGGCCCAGAAACTCTCGGCGTCACCGCGCGCATTGATGCCCTTGCGCAAGGCGCAGCGCACCATAGCGCAAAGGGTAATCGCTGCATACCGTACGGTATCGCATGCGGCCGCTACTCTATTGGCCAGGATCCCGCCCATTCACTTGCTGGCGAACAAGCAGGCCAGCATCTTCTCTCAATTGAGGGAGCATGCGAGGAGAGAAGAGTTAAATCCCGAGATCGAACGGGACATAAGGAAAGAGGAGGAGAGGCGTCTGCGCGAGGAATGGCTCCGCAGTATCGCTGGCCCAGAAACCGCACCTGGGTGGAGGATCCGCGAGGCAATCTTGCCTGTATTTCAGGCCTGGTTAGACCGCACACATGGCCAGACGACGTTCAGACTGACCCAGCTGATAACGGGGCACGGATGCTTCAACGCATACCTCCACCGTATGGGAAAGTCGAACTCGGATGCATGTTTCCACTGCGATGAGGGCCCTGACACGGTTCAACACACTCTGCAAATCTGCAGAGCTTAGTCAGGACCCAGGGAAATTCTCCAGGCATCGATTGGGGAGGATTCAACACTCCCGGAGGTAATCCGGGCAGTCTTGAACTCCCAACAGGCATGGGCCGCGCTGAACACCTTCACGGAGGGCACGATGCGGGCCAAGGAAGAGGAAGAAAGGCGGAGGCAAAGAGAGGAGGCCGCCGCTCGCCGGTTGCTGGACAACTCCGACCTAGATGACGACGATGAGGACTACACCCCTGACGATGAACCCCTCTCGCCGTAAGTAGAAGAAGAGGAGGAAAGGGTGTAGCACACACCTCGCACACCCGCGGGTAACTGCCAACATCACCACCATCAGGGAGCATCGATGAGGACCACGATCTGCGACCCCCCGGGGGGGGGGGGGCTCTCAGATCCACAACGGGTCCCACATTGAGCCGGAAGGGGCGTGGTGAAACCCCTTCCGTGGTAGAAGGAGGAGAATCCCTCTCCCTCCTATCGAGAGAAACAGGCCGCGCACACGATGGCCAGACCAGGAGGGGGTGCGGGAAGCATGCCACTGGCGATACCCCGCCCCTCATCCATTAATGGTTAGGGTAGTGTCACCCGAGGGGTTTTAGTGGGTGCGAGTCCCACATAAACCGTTGCCCTCCCCCGGGGGCACGGGTATACGTAGGCATTTCCCCTCGTTAAAAAAAAAAAAAAAAGGATAGGAACCTAGACAATCTAAATTATAGTAAGGCGGTTAAATCGAGGAAGTTAGCTTTACCGGACCCGGTTGAACCTAAAAAAAGAAAAAAAAGGGGAATAATAAGAAAGTGGAAGGGATGAGAAGCGAACGAAGTGAGGACTCAGTTACTTCAACGGATTTTTCAACCACCAAACGCACGAAGGAAGTAGGATTCAATGAAGAGAGTGAAATGAGAAGCGTTAAAAGGAGAAATATCTTAAACCTTACGTGGAGTGGAAATTATTTGAATAGTGAGATAAACGAAATGGAAAAAGACGATGAAGATTGGTTATTAGTTAGGAAAAAATCAAAAAGGGTTGGAACAAAGTCTGGTTTATCACTGTATAACAGTAATAAATCATCACTATCATCATTTAAAAGGGCTTCTAGCCCTAAGCCTAGTGCTGAAAATAGGAAAAGTGCTGTAAATTATACATCAAACAGGGAATCGATAAGTTCTCTAAAGAAAAAGGTACCGCGTACAGCTGCGGTGTCTATTTTAATAGAAGAAAGCGATCTAACATACGCGGATGTTTTAGGCAAAGCAAGAGAGAGTATCTCTCTTGCTGATATAGGTATTACAAACACTCGTCTTAAACGTGCTGCTAATGGAGGCATACTAATAGAAATTCCCGGTGAAGGGGCGAGCGATAAGGCGGAGTTGTTGTTTAAAAAAGTGAAGGATCTGTTTCGTAATAACAAAGGTGTGATAATAAGGAAACCAGATAAACTATCTCAGCTGAGATTATTTGGGTTAGATGACTCGGTTACGGTTGAGGAGATAATAGGAATTGTTTCCAAGTTTGGTAAATGTTCTCCTTCAGAGATTGCATGTGGATCGATTCGAAATGTCCGTGGGGGGCTTGGTGCGGTATTCCTGAGATGTAGTGGCTGCTGTAAACTTACTGGAAAAAGAGAAAATCAGTATTGGTTGGTCCATAATAAGGGTGGAGCAATGAGGGCAAAGCCTATGCAATGTTTTCGTTGTCTGGCTGCGGGTCATACAGTTCAAAGGTGTCCCAGCACAATAATTAGACGATTTGACTGTTATAAATGTGGGCAGGGAGATCATAAAGCCCAAGATTGCACGAATAAAATTTTTTGCCCTATTTGTTCTGATAGAGGGTTTAGTCATGATCATATTATGGGCGGTAACTTTTGTAAACCAGTTCCACCTAAAAAAGAAGAATATAAGCAAAATATTAAGGAAGGAAATAATATAAAAAATTTTGAATGTACACCTACATCTTCCAAAGGTAATGAGGTACGGAAGCCTCAGGATCTGACAAAGATTCTTCTTCCTGTTGAATCTATGGACTGTGTTGATGAAATTCGAGAATGAGCATATTACAATGTAACCTAAATTTACCTAAACAGACGCAGGATAACCTGTGGTATTTAATGGAGGAAAGGGATGTTGATTTAGCTGCAATTTCGGAGCCACCCAACATTCCTATGGATGATAGGTGGGTGAAGGAGCTAAATATTCCTGCGAAAGCGGTAATTTTATGGCAAAAGAGTAGAGATAGATTTCTGCCGGTGCAGATGTTGGAAAGAGGCAGGGGCTTTTGCTGTGTCAAGTGGAATGGCTTTATTATTCTCAGCTGTTATATATCTCCGCAAGCTTCTAATGACACGGTAAATGCTTTTCTGGATAGCATCTGCCTGGTAATGGTAAAATATAGGGACTTTCCAGTACTGATATTAGGAGATTTTAATGCCAGATATGCCAGATGGGATAAAGAGCGCCCCAATAAAAGGGGGAAATTATTTAACGACTGGTTAGACCACTGGGGAATCTTTGTATTAAACAATAAATATATACATACTTGTGTTAGGCGACAAGGAAGGTCGGTTGTTGATCTTACCCTTGCAAACTCTCGTGCGAATAATCTAGTGTTAAGTTGTAAGGTTGAACCGAATACCGTAACTTTATCGGATCATAGGCTAATTTTAATTAAGATAGATGTCTCTGTGGCTAGAGAAAAATTGAGAGAAATTAATTGTATTTTCCCCAAATGGAATTATAAAAAATTAAACGTTGATCTGTTTAAAGCGGAATTAATAAATAAAGTTTGGAGTTCTGGCAATGAGTGTAACTCGGCTGAGACATACGTTAAATGGCTAAATACTAATCTAAAAGAGATATGTGACTTATCAATGTCTAGAAATAGTGATCGAGTCAAAAGTTCTGCGTACTGGTGGGGTGAGGAACTGGAGATTTTAAGAAAAGTGGTAAGTAAAAGCAGAAGAACTCTTTCTAGGATCAGGAGGAGGGGCAGTCAGGAATCTATTAATAATAAGTACAGGGAGTACCGGATTTCTTTAAGAAATTATAGACTGGGAATTGTAAAAGCTAAGTCAAAGGCCTGGGATACTCTTGTGGCTAATTTGGACAGTGATCTCTGGGGATTATCGTATAAAATTACATTGAAAAAACTGAGACCGGGCACTCACTTTGTATGCGAAACTTTACCTTATAATAAAGTTGAATTGATAGTCGACAAACTTTCCTGTTAAAGAAATTAAGGCTATAGATGATGATTACCTCTCGTTTTGTTCCTCTGATCTTCCGATTGTTGAGGGAGAGATTGGCGAGACTCGAAATAAGTTACGCGGAGATATGAAGGCCCCGGGTCCGGATGGAATCCTGGGCGGTATTATTTTGGGTAGTTTGGGGGAGTTCATGGAGAAATGGCTTTCGTGTTTTAATGCATGTTTAAGAGAAGGAATATTCCCCACCTCTTGAAAGATAGCAAAATTGGTGTTACTTAAAAAGAAGGATGGGCCAATTACAGATCCAAGTATATATAGACCGATTTGTCTAATAAATAAGCCAGCAAAATTATTTGAAAGAATTGTTATTGCACGGGTGCACGAGCACTTGGAATCAGGCGGATTCATCTCTGATAATCAATTTGGATTCAGAAGGGGTCTCTCGACTCTTGACGCGAAAATTAAATTAAGGGAGATAGTTATTAGGGAAAGGGAAAAAGATAGAATAGTAATTGCTGTAGCATTCGACATTGCTAATGCTTTTAATACATTGCCTTGGGATGTGATCAGGAGGGCAATAATCTCCATGAGCTTCCCCGGTTACCTCTATAGTGTTATCTCGTCATATCTGTCGGACCGCTGGCTAGTTTTTGTAGACTGTGATGGTGTCGTCCGTCGTAGACAGCTGTCTTGCGGAGTTCCGCAGGGATCGGTTCTCGGTCCAATCTTATGGAATATCGGTTATAATAACATTTTGAATATGGAGCCCTCGGACTCCTGCTGGATGCTGGGCTATGCGGATGACACCATTCTACTGGCCTCAGATGAGGATATGGAGGAGGCTAAGTTTCGGGCAGAGATGGCGGCGGCTTTGGTTATTCGTGCAATCGAGGGGATAGGTCTGACTATCTCACCTAGCAAAACGGAAGCAATGGTCTTCCCGTCCTTTGCAGTTGGTCATGGTCCTCTCGGTAAGATGTTTGTTAAAGATAGGAGTAGAAAGATTTTGGATAATATGAAATATTTAGGGATCATTATTGATGGCAATTGGTGCTTTACACATCATTTCAAATACGTAGTAATGAAAGTTGACCGGATTGTTGGTTTTATGAGGGGAATCATGTCCAACTGCAGAGGTCCCAAGGAAAGAAAAAGGAAACTGTACTGTAGCTTAGTGCAATTGATTATCCTATGTGGAGCTCTTGTTTGGTGTGAATCCTTTGAGGGAAATAAAGTATTAAAGTTGATGATAGCTAGAACTATGAAAAAAATAACCCAAAGGGTTAGTTGTACTTACCGCACAGTTTCTTATATTGCGTCCATGATCCTATCCGGTACTCTACCTGTGGAGTACACTGCGAGGAAACTCGCCAATGCTTTCCGGTTGAGGGGGGAGGCTAGATCCAGGGGAGAGGATTTCTCCCCTGGATCTAGACTTCATCTGTTGAACGAGGCTAACAAGGAGAACCTACGGTTGACTAATCACCGATTTTGATCCCCTTTAACATGGTTAATCTACGTCGAAAAATAGTTGATCTGTGTCCGAGCGTTTCGTCCAATGCGTCTTTTAAATTATATTTTTTTACATTTGAAATTTGGAACAATCGGCAATGTTGGGTATAAGATATAAAGAAAGATGCATTGTCGATATGCCGTGTAGCACTGTAAGTGAGCGTAAGACTAATAGTAGTGATGACCTATGATCGAAACCTGCGCTCCGTATTTTTTTTTAATTTTATTATTGTTTTAACTATTTTATATGTACACGTAATATGCATTTAATATGTAAAAATAAATATTTGGGCATATATTTAGGTATATATTTTTTAGTATATTTATCTGTACAAAATAATAATTAAATAATTGAAATATTTGTTAGAAAAATATTTTTAATTTTATTTTTAAAGCTTTCTACATTTCCTGCAACTATCTTATGTTGAAATATATACTACAGATTATTATATGTTACTACATGCTATGTAATAAAAAAATTAAATTAAATTAAATTAAAAATATTTCCCTAACAAATATTTCAATTATTTAATTATTATTTTGTACAGATAAATATACTAAAAAATATATACCTAAATATATGCCGAAATATTTATTTTTACATATTAAATGCATATTACGTGTACATATAAAATAGTTAAAAACAATAATAAAATTTAAAAAAAATACGGAGCGCAGGTTTTGATCATGGGTCCTCACTACTACTAGTCTTACGCTCACTTACAGCGCTACACGGCATATCGACAATGCGTCTTTCTTTATATCTTATACCCAACATTGCCGATTGTTCCAAATTTCAAATGTAAAAAAATATAATTTAAAAGGCGCATTGGACGAAACGCTCGAATACGGATCAACTATTTTTCAACGTAGATTAACCATGTTAAAGGGGATCAAAATCGGTGATTAGTCAACCGTGAGTTCTCCTTGTAAGTTGGATGCGCTGCGAACATGGAAGAGAGACATAGATTTGATGAGCGATTGTATGCCTGGATTTAGGGTTCGGTGGGCTATTGGAAGCAAATTGATAGATTGGGTAACCAGGGGTCACGGCTGGGTCACGTTCCACATGGCCCAGCTCATTACCGATCATGGTTGTCTGAATAACTACCTACATAAGATAAACAGGGTAGACCGGGCGAGGTGTTCTCACTGTCTATGGGAGAATGACGATGCCCAGCACACCCTACAGTTCTGTGAAACCTGGGAGACTGAGAGAAATGAGTTAAGGGGGGTCGTAGGGTATGACCTTAGATTGGGCAGGATTATAGAGGTTATTTTAGAAGATATTGATGGATGGAAAGCTTTTTCGAAATTCTGTACAACAGTAATAAAGAAAAAAGAGAAAGATGAGAGGATAAGACAAGTATTAAAACGTCAAAGGAATGTAGATCATTTAATTAATGATGATGATATCTCGGATTAATCCTTTTATTGGGGGAGTACTTTTCTCTCCTCCTTGTCTCATGAAACAAAACTGTTGGGTTTCTCTTGTAGTTTGTGGCGCATCCAGAACAGCACAATCTAGGGTAGGGTAAAGACCAGGCTGTATCATAACAGCTAGCCTGGCTTAATTAGTAAGTTAGGTACATTTAAGTTTAAGTTAAGTCAAAATGACAATGATAGGATCTTATTATTATTAGTTAGGATATTAAGGTTGAATTAATACATATATAGGTTTATTTTATTTTGTTTTTTTCACATGAGTGTTGTCACACATGTATATGCATGTATAATTAGTCTAGTAAGTTGCGTACTTACCACGGATCTCGCACATGTGCGTGTATTCTATGGCATCATGTATGACTTTGGAAGTCCCGTTAAAATATTAAGTTGTAAGTCGTTAGGCTCGGTCTGAGAGGCAACGGAGGCATGCTCGTGTTAGTAAACCCGTTTCCCTCATTTTTTAGACCTCTTTAGGGCGCGAGGTGAGTTTTTAGCTGGTAGGCGATCGGGATGGTCATCGTGGTCCGGTGAACCCGGGGTTGTGCATTCCTGTTCTGTTCTGGGTATTCAACGGTCCCTCTTTCCCGCATGGGGGTCGTTGGATCCTGGTCAGGATGTGGGATGACCTTCCCTTTGGTTTTCCTGGGGTTGCCTCGATGCGAGTCCCGGTTGAATCCAGCACTACTCTAGGGTACGGGCCCCAGGGTGTTTTTTGAAGATTTTCTCATCTCTGAAACAAAAAAAAAAGTCTACACAATATTCAGGTGCAAACATGTTACACGCGGTTCGGCTTGACATGATTAAACATAATGCTGATGTTGCCAGGCGCATTACTTTTAGGTTGTTAATTTTTCCAAAACTTAACGTGCAGTGTCCAACGGTCTGAGATGGTGCTTCGTCCACATCATTCTTAAAGAAGCTGGCGATGATGCCCCGTTGATTCATGAGTTCTTTCCATACGCCGTATGATAGACGTAGCTCCTTGCCATGGTTGTCACCGAGAGCGATTTCAACACGGCTCGGCGTTGAGACATTGATTCCGATGTCGAGATACTTGTACCCAGTCTTCGTCAAATAGTATCTTCTATCTAAGATCCTAGATGATTTTTTTTCCATCTTTGGTGAATTACTTTTTTGTTTTCTGTAAAAAAAGAAATTGTGAATTTAAAAGTATAACAATTATGTTTAAAGGTGTAGCTAAAGAAACAAGTCGACTTACTCGTTGGGTAATTTCAGCTTCTTTACACCCTGCTGTTCGTTGATTTGATTATTCACGGTTGACATAGTGTAAAACATCGTTGCTAGTAAACATCACAGCGAACTAGTAATTATTTCAATGATTTCAAATGACTGATGGTTCCTATTCTTTTTCACTTGCTTTTTATACCCGCACACGGCACTAAAAATAGCGATAACGGCGCCTAAATGCTGCCTGTTGCTAAGGGCCTTTGTTCTAAAAATAGCGATGACGGCTGCCTGTTGCTAAGGGCTTTTGTTCTAAAAATAGCAATAAGTAATCTGATACCAATTCTATTACCCCCCTCCAATTCTAAGAAAAATAATTACCGCCTTTGTGTAACCTAATACCCCCCCTGTAATCTGATGCCAAACATTACCCCCTCTAATTCTAAGAAAACATTACCTTCTTTCCTTCAAAACGACCCCCTCCACTCCAAAATTACCTCCTCTCCTCCAAAACGATGACGTCATTAACCCCTCTCCTCCATAATTACCCCCTTCCTCTCAAACTCTTCTTCTCTTCACCCGCACTTCCCTCATTGCTCCTGGGTTAGAACCCCCCTAGTATAACTACTGAACTATTTGATAATTTCTAAAAGAGTTATAATAAATTAAATGTCATGTGTCAATATTACCAAAGAAATTAATTAATGTTTACGTTACCATAGAAACTAACTAATGTTTATTAAATTATTGATTTTCTTGGACTGTCAGATTGTGCGGACGCGTACCTGATAGCTCCGACATATTGTACTCGTATTCTCGTTACGTCGTTTCGTTGTTGTGTTATTCAGTGTTTAATTATTAAAGTGTTTTACTATTAAAATTGTGTTCAGTTCTTTGTGCGTGTAATTATCATTCGGGCGATCGCGGACTGTCAATTACGACACGCGGACGCAACAATATTATGTTACATTTTAGGATTACGTTAGAACTTAAGAGTGTGTCTTTGTATTTTATTTAAATTAAGTATTCTATTATGAAAACTATAAATGCATTATAATTCTTTCGATATTACGGCGGTGTTACTTGACTCGCGCGCAGTAGGATAAATCAGTATAGTGGATAGGATGGGAAAGATGGGATAATAAAAAATAATTTAAATTATAATTGGAATAATATTTATAAAACAGGTGCACTTAAAATATATTGAAACAATAAAGCATGTGATACGCTAGAAATTATCGCAATCCAAAGACTTGTGCTAACAGCTCGCAATCACTTATATCGTTCTGTTTAAAGTTACCGCTTCAAAAAGCATGATTCAAAGACTTTCACTAGGCGCCACTGCATCTTGCCGATTTAGCACTCACGACGGTAGGGGGCCTCACTTTTAGTATTTCCCTTTCTCTCGCGACGATTGGTCTCTGTTTGATACGATGAAAAAACGTGTACCGTGTATTTCTATACTTTTTCTAAAGGATTGACGGACTGACGACTCCCTTACTCAGAGATCTCACTCGACTCATACGAGCACAACTCGTATCTCGGAAACAAGGCTTTGCTCAAAGAGCATACTGCAGAAACCATCTCTCGTTGTAACGTGCAGCTACGCAGCAAAGCTCTTGTTAGTAGTTATAAGAATAGTAGTAAGGTTCGCAGTCATGAGAGTATATAGGCAGCGCTGTGGTCGGGTGAGTGAGTGTCGCGAGGAAGAAGACAAGATGGAGGAAGGCACTCGCTCGAGTCAATTAGCAGCAAAGGTTTATTTTCTGTAGTTCTAAAAGGTCATATTGTAAGCTGCAAGACATATAATAAAGCATTGGTAATTGATACCGTGACGTAAATAATCAACGCCTTAACATTGAGACGTTACATTTTTGGTCCTTCGAGCCGGATTCCGCATTGCCACGAGGCGGACGTCGAACTAGAAGCACAAACCAAGGATACGTTGCTACAACTTGTCGAAACGATCCAAGTTGGTGGTCCAACGAATCAACACATACGGAGGTCCTGATAAAAAATCGAGTCATCTGGACAATTCTTCAACGTGAAGCGACAACACAGCGCAAGGAAAGAGAGGTTAACCAGGCTATCTTTCTCGCACAAACGAGACACAACGACGAAACAACAGTTCACAGAGCAGCAGAAGGTCGTGAACACTGCGATACAACGGCGACGAGTAAAATACGCCGCGTATTAATTATAAGTTTTTATTAAAATTGCGTCGAGCAAACATAAGTGAATAATGTCGCACAATGAGCTTGCCGGACTCAGGTGCATACGCGGTACATATAAAAGGCGTCTTACACAATTTGAAGCATTCGTCGAAGATTTCCGCGAATCAAACGAACCGATAGAGATTTTAGAAGCAAGAATCGAATTTATACAAAATACGTGGCCAGGTTTCGATACAATACAAACTAAAATCGAAGACTTAGACGAGAACGATGAAAAGCGAGTAGATCTAAACGATAAATATTGTACATTAATCGGTAAAACGCGAGCTCTGGTTAATAATAAACGGCAACAAATGCAAGTAGACAACCAAGCGAATAACCAGCAACCGCGAGATGAAAATGGCGGCGGCAACGTTAATAGAATTAATGGTCACGCGCAGAAACAAAGGGTTAGGCTGCCGGTCATGAGCCTCCCGGTGTTTGACGGCAATCCCGAGCAGTGATTGCAATTCCGCGATGGTTTTCAAGAACTTATTGATACAAACATCGAATTAACCGATATTCAACGCATGTATTATTTACGATCCGCGTTAAAGGGGCGTGCTGCTGAAGTCATCCAGTCACTTGAGTCTTCGGCAGCTAACTATGCAATTGCGTGGGCGTTGTTGAAACAAAAATTCAAAGACAAAACAGCGATAGCTACTTGCCATTTGCAACTGCTGCTCGATATCCCTGTCATGCTCAAAGAATCGGGTGGGCAATTGCGACAAACATTAGATAGCATGTTAAGACATATAAGAGCCCTCGAGCAGCTGGAAGCCAACACGTGGGATACAGTCATGATCCATATGTTAACGTCGAAATTGGACAACGTTACTAAACGCAAATGGAGAGCATATGTCAAAGCTCAAGAGGATATTGTAGTAGGTACTCTTACTGATTTCCTAGAAGAGCGATGCTCAATCTTAGAACTCAAAACCATGAAATCAGACTCAAACAAGTCACAATCGACAACACATTCGGATCAAAAGCAAACGAGTCAACCAAAAAGGGACGAACAATCCAATTCGTTTGCGACCACGAGTGGTGAGAGACACGGTGTACGTAAATGCGCGTATTGTCAGGATTATTCACATGCGATTTACTCATGCGTTAAGTTTCAGGCACTTGATCTCTTTAAAAGACAGTCTATAGTAAAGGAGCGGAAGCTGTGTAGAAACTGCTTAAGAGGCAACCACATGGCAATGAACTGCACGTCAACTCATTGTAAGAAATGCAATAACAAGCATAACACATTGCTGCACCCAGAAGAGCAATCAGGCACAAAGGATCAACAGGCGGAAAACAGCGATAACTCAAATGCGATCAAAAGTGTTACTCTAACATCCATGGCTAATACTTGGTTGCCCTCGCGAGTCATTTTATCAACCGCTCGAGTATGGATACATGATAACAAAGGCGGACGCGTAGAGTGTAGGATATTATTGGATTCCAGATCGCAGTTTAATTTTATTTCGCGGAAGCTTTGTCAGTTTAAAGTTAAGCACGAAAAAACAAAATTGTTCAATTAAGGATTTAGGACCTTTGATCGAGCTGCACGAGTCGGCAGGAGCAATCATTCAGTCGAGACACACCGCATACATTCATTGTGAGGGTGTTGAACCGCGAAAGGAACAAAACCCCTGCTGCCTGAGCGTGGAAACGCTATACGCCACAATACTCTCCACTGTCCAACGAAACCCCAAAAGCCGGGCGATAGAAAAATCCAGCAGCGCCTGCGTGTTCGCACGCAGGATGAGCAGTGCAGCCGTGACCGGTGCAACTACTCCTTTGCACACCCGGAGAAGCGAACAGGACACGCTACCCACCTGGCGTTGATGGACGTGCCCAGCCGCCGCCTCCTGCACCCTAGCCACGCCCACGGGGACTACGGGGAGGCCTGCTCATTCGTGTCCCGTACCTGGACACGCGCTCTGACCCTGTTGGGAAGGAATATAGGGATGAGGATTCTGAAATGGTGGGAAGGATATGACAAACACGTCATTGGATATTAAGGTTAGAAAACCTACCTAACAGAAAACTAATTCCTATACCTAATCATCCGGTAACGCAGTTGACCCGAGAAGTTTATGAGGCTGCGCTCCCACGCCCGAGGGCTCCGACGCACCCCGAGTGAATGGCCCAGAATCTATTTCCAATTCGCGCGCTACGCTTATTACTTCCCCCCCCCCCACCTATCTATTGCTCGGATTGCTTAATCCACAACGACTCTCTACAGAAATCGCTGAACAGGGAAAAGGCCTCTGAAGTCTCCACCAAGAAAGGTGCTACTTCCGGCCATCTCCAACTGTCAGCCCCTACCATATCGCGCAGAGCGACTCTCTGCGCTTCGAATCTTTCGCACTCCAGAAGGAAGTGCGGTACAGTGTCTTTACCGCCGCCACAGTCACAGGCGCCGTTGTCAACGAGTCCGAGCGACGCTAGGCGTGCTCGGAAATCGCCATGACCCGTAAGCACCTGCGCGCTCCAATGGTCAGGTTGAATCCACCGCGCGTCCATCGTCCCAGAAATGTCACCGAAAAACAAATAAGTGGTACGGCCTTTCGTCGAAGAGCTCCACCTGGCCTGCCACATCCTCCTACCCTCTGCTTTGATGCGTTTTACCGCATCCTTGTCTGTTGCTGAAACTGTTGCTTCTCCTATCTCGGCGTCCCTAGCTCTTCGAATCACGTATCTAGTTCTGCCTTTCTGAAGGAGGATTTCGACAGGGGTCGCACCGGCGACAACGCACAATGATTCCCGTGACGACGTTCTATACGCGCCTACCACCGGAATAAGCACTTTGCGCTGTATACTTTGTAGTTTCCTAATATCGCGCTCCGTACAGAGGTCTGCTTATCCCGCTGCGCCACAATCGGGGCAAACACTCCCCTGTAAATAGTCGAGAGCGCCCTATACTTCAGACCCCATGTAGATCTAGCTAACTTACCCAATCTCGCAAATAGTGACTCTACTTTACTTTTCACATATTCACAATGAGACCCTACTTTCATACCTTTATCAAAATGGACACCGAGATATCTAACGGAATTCTTGAATTTAATACTTTTGTCTCCTATCTTTATCGTTGGGGGTCTTCCTGCTAAGTCTACCTTTTTTTGTATTCGTTTTACGCTTCCTATCCGGGCGGTCTCCTCCCCTTCTACCAATCGGTGCTTTACATATATCTTCACTTTTCATAACTATTGCTTCTGTCTTCTTTTCTGAAATTTCTAACTTCGCGGATTTGTACCAATTTACGATCCTATCGATGATTCTTCGACCCTTCAGTTCTAACTCTCTCCGCGAATTCCCTCTTATGACCATTATTAAATCGTCCGCGTAGGCTGCATATTGTCCCGGAGCTATTTCCTCTAATTCTTTAAGAAAACCATCAAACATAACGTTCCAGCAGGTGGGACCGAGAACGGAGCCCTGCGGGCACCCCCTCGTTGCCTGCTTGGAAACTTTCCCGTGCCCTGATTCTATCTGCACCCTTCGATCGCTGAAGTAGCTCCGGAGCACTCCGAAAACGTTCTTGGGGCAGTTCCTATCTTTGAAGCTATCTAATACCAGGGGCCACCAGACATTGTCAAAAGCACCCGAAATATCAAAGAACAGGGCGACGGCATACCTCTCTTCAGAGGCAGAGACCATCCTCCGCAACTCCACGATAGCATCTTCCGTCGACGTTCCAGGCGTGAACCCGAATTGCCGGTCGGAGACCTTATCAGGCGCCATTGACGTGTCCTCCAGGCGAAGCTTAATAAGCTTTTCGAAAAGTTTCCCTACTACAGAGAGGAGACATATGGGCCTATAGGATTTCGGGTCCTTCTCGTCTCTGTCCTCGCTCTTCAGAAGAACTCGTAATGAGCTCTTCTTCCAAGTCGAGGAAAAGACGCCCCACTGAAGGCACTTGTTGAATAACCTAATTATCTGACCGGGGATTGTTCTACATGCTACCTTCAAGACACTGACCTCGATTAGATCAGGTCCGGGTGCTTTATTATTTTTAAAATTTTTCACTACCTCGGCCACTTCTCGTTCCGTGAAGATAGGAGCGTCGGCCGTATTTGGCGCAACTTGCGCGTTTTCCCTGACTATGCTTTGACTATCTGTGTCCTCATTCTCCCGGTCGTCTGGGACGTGGACATCCAGAAGGTAGCTGGCTGTCTCTTCTACGGTGTTGGTAGAGTATTCGCCCCGCCGGAGGGTGTTGACCACCCTCTCAACTCGGAGCTTTTCAGCTTGTTGCTTGTAAACGTAGCCCCAAACCTCCGAGTTGCCGTGCGACGTGACGAATTTTTGCCAACTTGCGAGTTTTGCCTTCCTCACCTCCCTTCTGTAGTACCGCAAAGATACGCGGTACTCTTGGCGAAGGGTGAGGTAATTGGGTTCTCCTCGCCCTATATGGGTGGCACGTCTTAACCTATATACTGACTTTTTGATGACAGTCAGTTCTCTAGTCCACCACGGGTTGGATTTCCTAAACCTTCTCTTTCTTGGCATGGAAGACTTACAGGCAGTGATGCGATCTTTACCACAGCGGTCCCGGCTCCGCTGCCTCACACAACCTTACAGAAGCGCTACGTCACGTATCCGTGTGAGCTCGGCCGTTCAACCAATGGAAGAGAGCAAACATCTCTCTTCCACCGAGCCGACACAACAGACGATAAATGCATGCTACTTGCATGTTAAAAGCAAGCGTTTCTGATTCAGAAAAGAAATTCTGAGGCGAGTGGCTGGAATATTAGAGATTACCTGTTCGAGACCTGCTTCGTGCAACTTTTTTTTCTTTTTTACACATTTGTTTCTAACATAGTAAATCATTAGATAATATTTTTTTGCCCAAAAAATAATATTTTCTATTTATTATTAATATTCGCATATGTTAAACTAACAATTTTAGAAATAATACAGATCTGCTATTGTCAATAGAAAAATAAAAAGTTATTTTACAATGTTGCAACGAAGTGCTAATTTAACATATGCGAATATTTTTAATAAAGATAAAATAATTTCTTTTAGCCAAAAACATTATCTAATAATTTACTTAAAACAAATATCGAAAAAGGAAAAAAAGTTACAAAATCACAGTTTTCAAACACGAGATTTTTAATATTCTTGCCATTCGCCTTACTCGTTTAGCCATGCTTGCTATTTTACATTTATCAACATGAAAGATTACACACCTGCAAAGCTTTTAATTATTTATTTTAAACTACTGCATACTAGCAAAAGTTACTGCAGTAACTACATATACATGTACTGTGGAGATTAGTGGAGGAACATATTAAAAATGCAGTCAAATAGATGTAAGATTAGTAATTTTATTAGTACTATTAATAAGTAGTGGTCTTCCGCACCACCTTTGAGGTTCCACTTATGGCGCGTTCGATTTTTTTTTAAGTGGATCGTCGCCTGGAGCCCTATTGTACCACTTTTTTTACACCTGTTATTTACAGGTTAAAATAATTCACAGTAGTTGGCACTGTATCTTTGTATCTATATACTTACTGTACTTTGTATACTTACTGTACTTGTACTTTTGCGCGTTGCGCGTATATTGGCGAGTTGGGAAAATTACTTACTTTATAATTTTTTATAAATACAAAATATATTTTGTATTTATTATGCCTGCAGTGCTTGTAAAATGTTTTATTATTTTATTTAAAAATTATTATATGTTATTTTGATATTGACGGTCCAGCAATATCATCAATATCTGCAGCATGTAGTGTTATATTACTTTTTTTTTTATTGGGCTACTAGCATATAATGTCTTTGCCGACATGAGAGACAAATGGTTTTCATCAATTACCATGTTTAGAACCGTTTCTTTTCTAGACTTTAAAGCCGATTTTAGAACACAAAGAGCATTTACATTGGTAACCAAAAGTTTATTGCGTTTTTTTGTTTTTATATTTGATAAAACAGAAAACACTCTTTCTGAATCAGCATTCGAATTTGGAAGTGATCTAACAGCATTCAAAAAAGATTTTAATTTGGGATATTTTGCAATGTTAATAGAGTTCTGACTTTGTAAAATTTCTTTCCACATGTCATCAAAATTTAATTTTGAAAGATTTTCTTTTTCTACTTGTGCAAAATCATGATATAAAGGATACCATTCTTTCTTTAAACCATCTTCGTCAAAACCACCAAAAGTTTGAGCGATAAAAGAGACATCATTGAATGATATTTCTCTGTCACTATCCGATAAAGCTACGTTTGCTTCTAAAACTTTCAATTTAGACAAAAATTTGTCATTAATTGGTAATCTTTTACTAATTTCTTTTGCAGCAGTAACGCAAAATTGCAAACAATTCTTTCGAACATGTGTAACTATGTCTGTGTGTCCTTCTTTCATTAATTTATCGAGATATTCCTCACATTCGAATCCTAATTTACTTTATTTAGAGAATTTTGATTCTCTCGTTGAGAAAATTGAATATTATTACATACATTTTTTAACAATTCTGGTTTCAAAAAGTATTTACACATTGTGGTTAGAAATTTTATTGATTTTGGTTGCAATAAATGAACTCTAGTTTCCGCTGCTTGAAAAAATGCATTAAATAAATTAAAAATATTTAAAATATGTTCTAAAAATAAAAAATATGCTTTTACATCATGACGTTGCATATAAGCATTAAATTTTCTGCAAACTTTGATTTTTCTGTCAACACCATATCAGTAAGAAAAAGCTTGAGAGAATCCCAAGACTCAAGAATTCTTTCAATACATGAATGGTGAGAAAGCCATCGTGTATTGGACAATCATAAAATTTTGCGACTTGTTTCCAAAAAGCAATCACTAAATTCTCTATAAATAGCCAAACGCTTGGGACTACTGTTAATATAACTTGAAATCTTTTTTACAAATTCTTCGCAATATTCTGGTATTTCAGCACATGCAGAATGTGCAACCAATGCAGCGGAATGACATGGACATGAAATAGTTAATAAATGTTTACAAGTTTCTTCCAACTTTCTTTTAAATGATATATATTTTCCTGTCATAATAGGCGCATTGTCGCATGACAAAGCAATAATATTTGAAAATGGGATCATTAATTTCAACATCTCAGTTTTAAATGCATTAAATATTTTGTCCGCACTGCTACTTTTTGCGTCGATATTAATTAATTTTACTAATTGCATGCGAATATCTAATGTTTTAAGATCAACAAACCGGACAAGAAACGTCATCCATTTTTCATTACAAATATCAGACGTTTCATCTATAAAAATGGAAAATTTAGTATTTTGAATGCTGTTCACCACACGGTCTGTTTCAATCGGACATAAAACGTTAGAAATAATATTTGTACATTTCTTTCGACTCATACACATTTTTTGTAATATGCTAGAATCTTTTCCTATTTCTTGGAAAAAATTGAGAATATCTTTCGCAGTTTGAATGGAATATTTCTATCAGCGATTAACGCAGCATATCGAATTTCTGCTGATTTTTTTTGCTCTTCAAAAGATAAATATTCAAAAGATAAAAGCGATTCGTCTCTCATGTCGACATCTTCATTTAATATTTTTCTTTGTAATTTACATTATTCGTTGTGTCCTTTGGAATTTTCATGACGATAGACGTGCGATATATCACCCATATAAGATTTATTACAAAATGTACAAAAAAATAAACGCTCGTCATGTGACACTTCGCGTAACCATGGCTTAAATAGCTCTATATCTAACCATTGTTGCTGAAATTTAAAGTTGCTGGATTGTCGTGATATTTTTGTTCTCGGACTTACATCATTATCTGATAACAATGATAAATTTTCTTTAATTTTATTCTTATGACACGTAGAATCCGCATGTCTTGCAACATGCGATGTGGAGCATGACATATTTTTATCGCATATAGTACAATAAAAAAGGTTTTCATCTGATGATACTTTGCGTATCCAAGATTTAAAACGATCATCATGAAGCCAAGATTCCGAAAAGCTTCGCTTACGTGTATTTTTTTATTTATCACCCATTTTTCAATTAAGTGAAAAATAGATAAAAACAGTAAATTTGAGAACAGTAGAGAAAATAAATAATAATTCGAAAGACTTACAGTCGGGATCCTTGCAACGCGAGTCAACTGTCTAAATACGAAAATGTTACAAACACATATATAATATGTTTACTTGCCAGTATAAGGTGACAGAATTAATTCTTCAAGACGCCAGTTTCGTTTCAACAGCAGCACGCAGTGGAACAATGTCCCGTAAGTAGAGAATAAAATTATAATTATTCGTATTAGAAAAATATTTTATATATGTGCTTATATATAAGAACCAAGATTTTCAATCGACCGTAACCGACGGTAACTATTAAAAAATGAACAATGTGTTATGATATTAAGCATTATATATTATTGATGTGTACAGAGTCGACCGCGAGACGTAAACGCGAGTGAGTAAACGCAAAACTTTGAAACAGACGAAAGAAGTGTGTTAAAAGTTTTTGATAAATCTCAAACGGTCGAGAATTTATATAAGTTAACTTTACTTTTACTTTTATTTTTATTTTTATTTTATATATATATTTATTTTTTTTATTTTTGCAGAAGATTTGGAACAAAAAATCGCTGCACAGCAGCAACAATTAGAACAATTGATCTGCAATCAGCAGCAGCTGCAGTATCAATTACTATACATGCAGAAGCAGCAGCAGCAGCAGCAGCAACATCAAAATGAAGAAGGTATTTGTCTATTTGTTCTAAAAGTGTTTAGATTAGATTCATTGAAATTAATATTTCTGTTCTATAATAATAATTTGAACAATAATTTATTATGTAATAATGACCGGTAATAAATAATACAATTTAGCACTTTTTAATTACTTATGCTTATTTTTCAGATACAAATGAAGAACAGGGCGAGATGATCGCTGACCAGGGTGATCGAGGTGGTCGAGGTGGCCAAGAGGGTCAAGGTGGCCAGGACAGCCGAGGAAGCCGAGGAGGCCGTGGCGGCCGTGGCGGCCGTGGGGGCCGCTTGCTTTTAACAAGTAGCATGCATTTATCGTCTGTTGTGTCGGCTCGGTGAAAGGGAGACGTTCGCTCTCTTCCATTGGTTGAACGGCCGAGCTCACACGGATACGTGACGTAGCGCTTCTGTAAGGTTGTGTGAGGCAGCAGAGCCGGGACCGCTGTGGGAAAGATCGCATCACTGCTTACAGGCCTCTTGGAGCACCACCGTAAATTCCTGCGCCATCAGCTCTACTTCCTCCGCAGACTGCAGACCAAGGACCTCGAGCCGCGACCTGGATAGATCGCGCAGGCTCTCGGCGAACCGATCCCAATCGGCCCGACGTGTGTCGAAACGATTGGTCTTGGTCCCCCGATCATTGCCTGTTACTTTCGGCACCCTCACCCTGATGTCCACGGAGTTGTGGTCGCTGCTCGACCAGTCCTGCCTCACTTTCCACTCGCCGATGAATTGGCTCATGGTAGGGGACGAGAGAGTAACATCTATATAAGACGACCCTCCCGCCGTCCAGTAGGTGGGTGGTTGAGCAGCGTCGTTCAGAACCTGAAGGCCAAATGCTTGGATGAGGTCCTTTTTTTTTTTTTTTTTTTTTTGGTAAGGCAGGGGAAATTCTTTATGGATACCCACGGGTTCCGGGGGATGACCCGTGGGTTATGTGGGAGTCTCCTAGAGACTGGCCCCCAGGCATACCCACTAAAACCTCTGCCGGTAGTTTTCCTGGACCATAGAGAAGGAGGGTGAGGCATCGCCAGAGGTATTCATCTCACCCTCCCTCAGGTCTGACCGCAACGCGGTTCCTTCTCGGAGAAGGAGGGGACTAAGTCCCCCCTTCTCAATTACTGTCTTTGTCGGGAAAGGCCGGATTACCGCGACCTTTCCCCGTCCTCCCGTGTTTTTGGTGGGAGGCTGAGGCCAGTCAGGAGCCCCCGCTCTTAACTGACCCCCCCCCACTCCGCCGGAAGAGAGATAGTATTCCTAGAATTCTTGGAATTACATCCCCCCTCCGGCCATCCGAGTTGGGAGGGGCCCTATTGGCCCTCCCCAGGGAGTCCCCCCCCCCACGGGCTTGGTGAACGTCACCGTCCCTTCCCTGATGTTACCTTCCCCGAACTTGGGGCCGGGGGGGTTGTGTTGGCGGTGGTTGTGGAGAAGGAGTATTGTCTCCCCCTCCCACCGCCTCTCCCCTTCTCTCTCTCTCTGCCTCTTCCTTCTGCGACATGACTTTGTCGCAGAAGGAGGAGACGGCCTTCCATTTGTCCTCTCCCTCCAGCATTGTTTTGACCAATGCTGGTAGAGAGAGGTCCTCGCCGACCACTGCGGTCAGAACTCGACGCTCTTCCTCCCATGCTTCACACTCTACGAGAGTGTGCAGCGCCAAGTCCAGACCGGCCGCATAGTGGTGGCACTCGGTCGTATACTCCCTTCTTATCCTACACAGGTAATCACCAAAGCACCCGTGCCCGGTGAGTACCTGTGTAGGCGGGCGCTCCCGTGCCGGTCCGGGAGCGTACGCCGATATACTTCGATATACGAAGTCGCCATAAGTCGCATACGAGGTCGCCAGAAACTCGACCGGGAGGAGGCCCGCCAGAGCCGTGGCCGCCGCGAACGACGTGCAGTAGGCCCTTATTAGCCTAATGGCCAGCCGGCGCTGCGGGCGATGTAGCATCGCCTTTATTCGCCGGCTGGCCACGGCCCTGTTGGCCCACGCCGGCGCTCCATAGAGGAGCACCGACTGCACGACGTTCGTGTAGAGTCTGCGGACTCTATTACTCGGACCACCCAAGTTCGGTAGGAGGCGACCCAACGCCGTCGCCATCCTATCCGCTTTGGGGATTATCGCAGCGAAATGCTGCTCAAACCCTCAAAGTCCATCCAGAGTAAGGCCCAGATATTTTATCTGGGTCTCCACCCGGACGCGGACTTCCCCTACCCAAATCTGGTAAGGGGGAGGCCGTCCCAAGGCCCTGTTGTAAAAGAACAGGGCCTCCGTCTTTTGTGGGGCGACCTCGAGTCCCATAGCTCTAATGGAGTACACGACCGCCCGGGTAGCAGCGTTCGCCGCATCCCAGGCTTCCCTCCATGTCTTCCCCCGGGCCACCACCAGTGTGTCGTCTGCGTAACACAACAGACGACAGCCCGGGGGAAGCGCCGTGCGGAGTACTCTGTCGTATGCGAGGTTCCAAAGTAGGGGGCCAAGTACTGACCCCTGAGGAACCCCGCAACAGACTACCCTTCTACTTACCCGCTCCAGCTGGTCCTTTAGCTAGAGCATCCTGTCGCGGAAATAATCCCAAATGACCTCCCGTATGTATGGAGGAAGGCCATAAAACTCTATGGCCTCCCCCACGTGTTCCCAGGGGAGGGAATTAAAGGCGTTGACAATGTTCAATGACACCGCCAACGCCACGTCTCCCTCCCCCACAATTTGGTCCGAGAGGGCCCGCAGATGCGTGATCGCATCTGTGGTCGATCTGCCCTCCCGGAACCCAAACTGATCCTCTGATAAATTGGGATCATCCCGCGACAGGTGCCGGACGATTCGGCCGGCAATAATTCTCTCGAACAATTTGCCGACCTCGTCCAGCAGGCAAATCGGCCTGTAAGCCGAAGGTTGCTCCGCCGGCTTCCCCTCCTTGCGAAGGAGCACCAGATTCGCTCTCTTCCACAAGGAGGGGAAGGTGCCCGTCCTGAGGCATGCGTTGTACATCCTCCTCAGGCGGGCACCCACCACGCCAAAGGCCAAGGCCCACACTCTGCCGGGTACCCCGTCCGGGCCAGGGGCTTTTCCAGTAGCCCCCAGCCTTTTGGACGCCTCGGAGAGTTCTCTCTCGGATATCTCCAAGTCCTCGGACCAGGGGAGGGGGAATCCCCTCTAGGGAAGATACGGATATCCCTTATTGGGAAAAGGTCCCCCACTACCTGGCCGAGGAACTCGGGGTCTAGCGTCTCCGAGATTGGGGGCGCCGCTGGTCTTAATCTATTAAGCACCAATCGGTACGGACGCCCCCAAGGGTCTCGGTCGAGTTCCGCTATTAACTCTTCCCAGCCCTTGGCCTTGGCCCTGCCGATGGCTGTCCACAGAGAGCACCTTGCGGCCAGGTACTCTCTGCGCGCATCGGCAGTGCTATTATCTTCTCCTCCCGCCCTTCATCAGGCCCTGAGGAGATTGCGTCTTGCGGCGTTGGTCCGCCTACGCAGATCCGCAATCTCCTCCGTCTACCAATACTTGGCCCGACGAGGGACGGGCTTTGATCGGGGCATGGCCACGTCGCAAATGCGTTCGGCCATGTCCCCAATCAGCTCGGCTTCGACCTCGGTGTCGACGAGGTCAGGGGGATCCAACCACGTCTCGACCAAAGCCGCCGCCATCAGTTTGTCCTGGTTTAAACGGGCCAGGGCTCATCTTCTCGGGGGTTTATTGCCCCTTTGCAAATGGCGGCGGTCAGCACCTCCTGGGGGGTGGCAGTCAGAACCATCTCTATGTGGAGATGATCCGACAGGGACTCTCGGTCCGGATGGACACAGGTGCTGTCGGACCCCCTGTTTTGTAACAGGAGGCCCAGCCCCGCCGCCCAATCCTGCACGGCCTCACCCCTTATGTTGGTGAACCGGAAACCTCACTCCTGATGCCAGGCATTGAAGTCCCCGGCCACCAACACAGGATGGGGGAGGCATCGGCGAATGCCATCTCCCATCACCCGTAGAATAGGAGGGTACCCGAAGGCAATTTCCCTGAGGGTTTAATGGTAAACCCACAACCTTGAGTGACGACAGAGTCGTCCTAATCCTGAGGAGTTTTTCCAATCATGAGAACTCCCGTGAAACCCAGGTTTTTTCACAAAGTTTTCCTTTTCCGGAACGTTTTGTTTTCCCTTCTCCGGGTCGTTACTCCGGTCGTCGGGCGCCATAGGCTGCGTAGCTACCTTTGCTACATGTACCGGGTTGTCCACTCTCGGAGGCAACTTGTTAGGGGAGCCGCCCTCACACTCCCGGACGATTTTTGTTAAGCCTGGATCCCGGCCAGCTGGTTATTTCCATTTTGAGGTTTTTCATCAGGAGGTATCCTCAAACCCCCGGTTGATTAACGAAGCTATCCTACCTCGGGGGAGTGTTGTTTAGCCTGGACCCCGGCCAGCTGGTTATTTCCATTTGGGACTTTTCATCAGGAGGTGTCCTTAAACCCCCGGTTGTTTAACGAGGTTTACCTTCCTCGGGACGATCTTTATTAAGCTTGGATCCCGGCCAGCTGGTTATTTCCATTTGAGACTTTTTATCAGGTGGTATCTCAAACCCCCGGTTGTTTAACGAAGTTTTCCTTTCTCTGGACGATCTTTGTTTAGCCTGGATCCCGGCCAGCTAGTTATTTCCATTTGGGACTTTTCATCAGGAGGTGTCCTCAAACCCCCGGTTGTTTAACGAGGTTTCCCTTCCTCGGGACGATCTTTGTTAAGCCTGGATCCCGGCCAGCTGGTTATTCCTATTTGAGACTTTTCATCAGGAGGTATTCTCAAACCTCCGGTTTTTAACGAGATTTTCGTTCCTTAGAACGATCTTTGTTAAGCCTGGATCCCGGCCAGCTGGTTATTCCCATTTGAGACTTTTCATCAGAAGGTATTCTCAAACCCCCGGTTTTTTAACGAGGTATCCTTCCTCGGGACGATCTTTGTTAAGCCTGGATCCCGGCCAGCTGGTTATTCCCATTTAAGACTTTTCATCAGGAGGTATCTCAAACCCTCGGTTTTTGTAACAAGGTTTTTCTTCCTCGGCTTTTTAGGGCATGCAGGCTGGCAGAGGAGAAAGGGGAGAGGGTAAAAAGAGAGAGGGAAAAGAAAAAGAAAATGAGACAGTCTACAGAGGCCCATTTTGAGGTTTTCCCCATCAGTTTTTTTTTTCAAAGTTGTACTTCTCTGGCCAAATTTTAGGTCATAAGGTGAAGTGCAAGCCTCAGAGTCTTTTTTGGGTATGGCGCCCCAAGTTTTTATAACAAAGTTAAGCTTCTCCGGGTGTGCTCTTAGATCTCGCATCTCCACGAATGGATTTGCGAGGAGCCCTGGCACCACGACAAGGTGGCACACCGTCGCCAAGGTGGATGAGGTCCTCGAGTTTGGCACCTCTTTCGTCTGTCCTCTCAGGGCCGACCTCTGAGAGACGACCGCGCATTGGCATCTAACGCAACTAACATTCTCTTCCCCCTCAGTAAATGACACACCATTTCGAGGTGGCTGAGGTGTTTCTCGATCTCGTCGCTGTACTGGAAGTAGCACGACACAACGTAGAACGAGAAATTGGGGGTTTGCACTTCCGCACAAACACAATGCGTAGTACTAAGCTGCGAGACAAATAACATTTCTAAATTTGGATTACTTATGGCTACTGCCGCCCACGGACGTTGCGAGCGAACAGCCGCCACCCTAATTTGCCTACCTAGCCCATAGAATACGTGGCTTGAATTTTGCTTCTTGACGTATAATTCCTGCAATAACAGGACGTCAAGTCGCTTCTCAGAGGCCAGTTGACGAACCTCACTTGATACTACTTGTGAACGACGCATGTTCAATTGTAGTATCCTAATTCTCGTGGACCGCGCACAAACTACCACTGGCTCCGTAGCCGTTACTAAATTTTCCACCGAGTTTGACGAGCTAACTTCGTTTAATGAGTTTTCCAGGTGGGTCTGGATGGGGTCCGCGAATCTAACGCGTTTCTTTTCAACTCTTGCCTTGCGTGGCTTAACGTTACCTGACCTACTATTTGTTCCTACAAGACTATTGCACCTTTCTAATATTACGCGGACTGTACGAAAGCTTTTTATCACGCGCTATCTTATCACGTTTTTTAACTTCAATGCGGACAGTACGAAGACTGCAAACCTGGGACTGTATCCCGCCGCGTCCAACGCGGACTCGCTCGAGCACAGCACGGTGAGGCGCTCTCGAAGAAGCGGAGGCCACCACCGAGCCCACAAGCGATCGCGCACGGAACTCAGCGGCGGAAACTCCCACTACTTCCCTAACAGCCGCCCTGTCTGGCCGGAAGCGGCTGGCCAAACGGGCACTCCTCCTCACCAGATTTAAAATTTTAGAACTCATTTTTATTCCCACGAGTGTGGTGGAAGAAATGTCCAGCGCCGTAGAGCCACCTATACGACACTAAGCCTAACTACACCGAGGGGTCGGCAGGTACCCCGGAGCGGACCGTTAGCAACTGCGTTAACGCCTAACCAAAACACTCCCGCAGCCATTCAGACCCTGAGCACGGCGCCTACACCTTGGTCTTGGAGTGATAACCCCTACTAGAACAAAACAAGGGAGCCCACCGATCGAACACCCCACAACCCCCCAACCTGAAAAAAAAACCACCGGTTCCGTCGCCGCCGCACCAGGCCGAAGCCTAGCCCGACAACGTAGGGCCCGGTAGGCTCTACTCTGCGGCCCATGCCCCTGCCCCTTCCCCCGCGCATCCACACGAGCAGGCCCACGCCCCGGCCCCTGCTTAGGCGCAGACCCACCCCCACTTCAGAACGAGGGAAGGCGCAGCGGAGGGGGAGATAGGCCACAGGGGAAGTGGGTTATAATGTGGGTAGGGAGGAAAAGGAAGAAGTGGAGAAGAGGTAGAGACATGCACCTGTTTCCGACAACCACTGGACATGATGGTTATGGGGGCCTTTTACCCTTGTCGGATATAGTGCACATCTTGCGGGCGCGTTCGCTTCGCCGCCGGAACGAAAAATCGTGCCCGATGGGTACTGAGCCCCTCCCACCACGACAAGGTGCACCCTTGGGGGGAACACACCGTATACAGTACTAACAAGGGAACGTTCACAAGTGTCCCCCCCCCCCGATTTGATTCTCCTTGAAATATGTTGTAAAACATACAATTTGAGGAGACACGTATTTTTTTATAGCTGCCCTATCTCAAATTTAAGGGGTGAAACACCCCTTTGAAAAAAAACGGTTTTTTTCTTTGTGTGTAACTATCGCCAAAACCGTAGGAGATATAAAAAAATGTTTCAAATAGAAGTTGTAGGGCTTGTAATGGGCTATATAACTGTGTAGTTGGATTTTCAAAAAATGTTATTTTTTTAATTTACCCCCACCCCTTGTTATTATTTTTTCGAATTTCAAAATTTTTGTAATGACAAAAGTTGTAGCATTTTTTACGCTGAATTCAACCATATATGATTTTATTATGTTCCGAAATCGCATCTTTCAAAAATGAGTCATCAAGTATCACATTATATGTGTCGCGCTGCATGACGCATCGTTTATATCGCACTTGTGTTGTGCAATAGTCGCAAAATAAATATAAAAATGAAATACAATATGTTATCACATATTTGAGGAAGAAAAGTTTACTAAAATTATTATTAAAGCTATATATATTAAATTTAGTCACACCCGTTATAGATGTTACAATAATGATACTCTATAAAAAAATGTTTTAAACATAATGATTTTCCGCACCAAGAACATTGTATTACAGCTATATCATTGCAATCTTCAATGTCACATGTGCTTGATGTTTGTTCAAAACTAAATTCTACTGGATTTTTAAATGTTTCTGGTCTTTCATTCGTATATCCACTTTTAAACCATGAATATTTAAATAAATTTTGATATCGAGGAGATGATAACTGATTGTGTATTAAAGATTGCAATTTTATAATATTATTTCGCTGATGTAAATTTATATCATAATTCAATAATAGAACAGTATCCGAAAATCTTCTTGCAAAGTTTTTCCAGATTCTAAACCCGTAAACATCCAACGGCTGTATTTTTCCTGTAGTTCCTTTCGGTATTACCATAGTAGTAACTTGTTTTTCCATTGGTGTTAAATCAGTAACAATTGCTGGACATTGCCCGCTCCATGAATCCATAAGAAGAACACTATCGCGGCCTACATTTGGAAAATAAGCTTCTTCCAACCATTTTTTAAAATAATCTATAAAATAGAAAGAAAAGTGTGAATAATAATTATAATTATAATAATATTTTTATATAAGATTAAAATATATTATAAGATATAAAAAGCTAAAATTTATCTCATATCTGATGTCATTTTACCGGATTTCGAAGCAGTTACAATAATATTTGATGCTCTGAATAAATTTTCTTGTACTCTAGGCTCAAAAGTACCACTATGTTCTTGTAATACGATAAACAAAGGTGACAGTAATTTTCCATCACAAGAAATTGTTGGTTGAATAGTGTACGAATGTGTAGTTGATGATACTGACTGCACCACACGGTCTATTGTCTTCATTTCTTGGTCAGATAGTGATCTTCCAGAGTGGATTTCTAATTGAAATCCACTTTGATCTGTATTATATACATTTTCCAATCCAAATCGTTCAATGAGAGGTTTTACTACGGTTACAAAATTTTCGGCTTCTCTTTGTATATTATGAGAATCTTCTAACGTTTTTCTTGTAATGAATTTTGTTATTTTTCTGGACACAATTCGATGAGACTTTTTAAATCGTAATAGCCAACTAGGAGATGCTTGAAATACAGGATCTAAATCTCCTATTTCTCTTTGATCTTCCAAGGCCCATCTTTTTATATCAACATCATGAATTATTAGTCCTGTCTGCACAGCTACATTAAATTTATCATGAGTAGCTTTGGAAATATGAGATAATTTTTCAAGACGATTTCCACCGTGCTCTAACTGTTCTTCCCATCGCCTCAATTGACGTACAGATGAAATTCTTCTAAATGTGTGTTGTACTGACTTGAAAGGACGATTTTCTTTGTCCGACTGCCGCCAATATTCAACAGCTCGCCTTTTGTAAGAAACATTAAAATTGTCGTCATCATGGCATTGCCAATTGTGAGAATTTGAATTATCTTCATTCCATGCTTCCTCATTTTCTTCAATAATTTCAAAAGTATGCAATTTATCAGGTTCTTCATAATCAAGCGATGTTTCTTCTGTCACTTCTAATCCGTTAAATTGATGAATATTCTCCAATATTAACTTTTGAATATTTTCTTTTAATTCTATTTCGGCTTTATTTACTGGCGTTTCCATAAGATACATAGTAGTTATTGATGTTAGTAAAAGTCTAGCAACGTTGAGTGGATTGATAATCATTTTAATTGATAATTCTTTTCCCAAAAATTAAATTTAAGAAAAGAAAAACAGTTGCAGATACGATTTCACCAAGTTCGTTTCACAGACTATGAATGTAGGCCTCTTGTACGCATTTGTAGCTTCCATTCACACTTGTTTATTATTAACTTATGATTACATAATCTAATCTTTCGTGTAAAATCACGTCTCTCAAACGTGATGTTTTCAAATTAATAATATATTTATACTTGTTTTTCTTAATTTATGATTAAATAATATTCACATTTTATATACACATGTATAGCTAACTTGCATATAACAACGCGCTGCGCACGAAATGCAGTGATTATCTATAAGAATGTAATGTGGAAGGGATGTTTTAGCAACAATTTTAGTAAATTTTTCTTCCTTAAATATGTGATAACATATTGTATATCATTTTTATATTCATTTTGCGACTATTGCACAACACAAGTGCGATATAAACGATGCGTCATGCAGCGCGACACATATAATGTGATACTTGATGACTCATTTTTGAAAGATGCGATTTCGGAACATAATAAAATCATATATGGTTGAATTCAGCGTAAAAAATGCTACAACTTTTGTCATTACAAAAATTTTGAAATTCGAAAAAATAATAACAAGGGGTAGGGGTAAATTTAAAAAAATAACATTTTTGAAAATCCAACTACACAGTTATATAGCCCATTACAAGCCCTACAACTTCTATTTAAAACATTTTTTTATATCTCCTACGGTTTTGGCGATAGTTACACAAAGAAAAAAACCGTTTTTTTTCAAAGGGGTGTTTCACTCCTTAAATTTGAGATAAGGCAGCTATAAAAAAAATACGTGTCTCCTCAAATTGTATGTTTTACAACATATTTCAAGGAGAATCAAATCGGGGGGGGACACTTGTGAACGTTCCCTTGTAAGTTACGCTGCTTAGTCGCAGAACAAATAATCGAAAGGCTACCTGTAACTGCAATTGCAATCGATCACCTCAGAATTCCGCCACAGTTACCCCTGGCAGACAATACATTTTACGTCCCGGACAAGGTGGATATATTGTTGGGAGCGAGCATCTTCTGGGATTTGCTTTGCATCGGACAGATCAGGCTGGGCAAGAACAACCCATTCTTCAGAAGACTCATCTCGGTTGGATCGTGGCCGGAGACATAATGCCAGAGAATAAGCAAACAGCAGGATTAAGTTATGCAACGTCAGATGCATCACTTCATGAGCAAGTCGAAAAATTTTGGATAATCGAAGAAGTCGAGCAGCAGTCACCCCGCTCCAAGAGTGACAAATTATGTGAGACGGATTTCTTACAAACTTATACGCAAGAAAAGGATGGACGATTCACCGTCAGTCCACCCTTTCGAAGAGATCCAAGCGAACTAGGCGAGTCTCGTAACAACGCGTTAAAGCGATTCTACAAGTTAGAAAGCTTGCATTGCAACCTGATGTGAAGGAACAGTATCTCAAATTTATGAACGAATATTCAGAGTTAGGCCACATGAGCTTAGTAGCTGAAACGGAATGCGAGCCCTCGCAAATACATTATATTCCACATCACGTTGTAATCACTCAGTTTAACGATCGTTCAAAACTACGAGTGGTATTCGATGCATCAGCAAAGACCAGCTCCGGTGTAGCACTCAACGACATTCTACGCGTGGGACCTACTATTCAACCGACATTATTTGCAACGGTGTTACGTTTCAGACAGTATCAATTTGTATTAACGGCAGACATTATCAAAATGTATAGACAAGTCAACTTGCGTAAAAATCAGCGCGATCTCCAACGGATATTGTAGAGGCCTGACAGCAACCTACCGGTACGAGAATATCGACTAAACACAGTGACTTATGAGTTAGCCTCAGCTCCCTTTCTAGCCATCAGGGCATTGCAACAAGTAGCGCTTGATAATCAACAAGCTCATTCATTGGCTAGTCGAGTAATTTGTCATGATTTCTATGTGGATGACTTGCTAACTGGTTGCGATGAATTAAATCAGTTGCAGTCGTTAAAGCGAGATATTATTAAGATACTAGATGCTGCGGGATTTCAATTGACAAAATGGAATTCGAACGAACCATCTCTCATCTCACCAATTGAAGAAGAAGAGAGACAGACCATCAACATCGGAGACGAAGTAAAAACTCTTGGACTCACATGGAACTCCGTGAAGGACACCTTCCAGTATCGTGTCACATTGAAAGACACCGATACTAGAATCACGAAACGCGCTGTATTATCTATTACATCACAAATATTCGACCCTCTTAGATTGATAGGACCCGCAACAATAAAGGCGAAGATGCTACTACAGCGGATGTGGCAATTGAAATTAGCGTGGGATAAATCTTTGCCAAACAATTTGCATACAGAATGGATCGAATACGCACAAAACCTCTCCGCAATAAACAATATCCGTATTCCACGCTTAGTAGCCTGTCGAGAGCCTGTAAAGATCGAATTACATGGCTTCTCAGATGCATCAGAAGGTGCTTACGGAGCATGCTTGTATGTGCGCTCTGTCGACAAACATGGAAATCAACTCATCCGTCTGCTCTGTGCAAAATCCAGAGTGGCACCACTTAAGACAATCTCTATACCACGCCTGGAATTATGTGGAGCAGTATTGTTAGCCAAGCTAGTTCATCAAGTTATAGAAATACTGTCGATACCAATTCATGCTCGATATCTGTGATGCGACTCCACCATTGTGTTAGCTTGGATTGGCGACGAACCATATCTACGAAAAACCTTTGTTGCCAACCGAATCACAGAGATTCAACAGCTAACCCTGAAGAACATGTGGCATCATGTCAGATCTGAGGACAATCCGGCTGACATCATTACGCGAGGGGTGAATCCACACCAGCTTGAACATCTTCAATTTTGGTGGCAGGGGCCTGCTTGGTTGAGCAATCCTGAAAGCAAACTCAGCGAAGACATTCCACGCATATCAGATGAGCTTCCGGAAACAAAATCAAATATTATCTCATGTACGCAGATATCAAATGCTGACTATATCTTTGAAAGATTCTCATCTTTCTCTCAGCTCAAGCGAGTTATCGCCTACTGTATGCGCTGGAGGAAGTCTTGCCGAACCAAAACGTCACAACGCGAGCATGCACTGAGTGTCAACGAATTGGAACGAGCACTGAAGATCATCATCCGAGCTGTACAAACCCGCTGTTTCCCACGAGAACTCAATGACTTAAAGGATACCCAGCGGGTCAAGCACAATAGTTCATTGATAACATTACATTCGTTTCTGGATAAGGAAGGAATAATCCGAGTCGGAGGACGACTAGCCAACGCTCCGATCGGATACACGCGGCGGCATCCAGCCGTATTACCTGCTCATCACCATGTTACACGATTAATTATTCGTGAGGAGCACCTCAAGAATTTGCATTTAGGCGCATAAGCTTGCCACGTTGCAAGAGTCATTTTGGATACTGTCCGCAAGGTCCACGATTAGACAAGTATTACATAAATGCGTAATTTGTACCCGCGCACGACCGCGTCAAACGCGTCACGTTATGGGTGACTTACCGAAACATCGAGTGACCTGCACTCGCGCATTTACCAATGTTGGAATAGATTATGGAGGTCCGTTTATCTTGAAACTTAGTCGCAACAAAACTTATAAAGCGTACGTCTGCGTATTCGTCTGCATGTCAACGAAAGCAATACACAGAATTAGTCTCCGACTTAAGCACAGTTGCGTTTATGAATGCTTTAAAAAGGTTTATCGCGCGCCGCGGTTTATGTACCCGAATCTACTCTGATAATGGCACCAACTTTAAAGGTGCGAAAAACGAGTTGCAAGCAATGTATGAATTGGTAAGAACATCCTCTCATCAAGAGACAGTCAAACGATACTGTTCAGAGCATTCGATTCAATGGACCTTCATCCCTTCGTATTCGCCACACATGGGTGGTATATGGGAGGCGGGTATCAAATCCGTTAAAACTCATCTCAGAAAGATATTTGGTGAAGCGCGTCTAACATTCGAAGAGATGTATACTATTTTAACTCAAATCGAGACTGTGCTTAATTCACGACCGTTGACCCCATTGTCGAATGATCCTGAAGATTTTAGGGCATTAACACCTGGTCACTTTCTGATTGGGGCATCTCTCACCTCTCTTCCACAACGCTCTCTCTTAGAGTCGCCCTCAAACCGACTTACTCGCTTCCAATACCTCACCAAACTCGTTCAATCCTTCTGGTCTCGATGGTCATCCGAATATTTATCGACCCTCCAACAGAGATTCAAATGGAATCGTAAAGAGCACGTGTCTCCAATCAAAATCGGCATGATGGTGATTCTACGAGATGATCATGTTCCGTCAATGCGGTGGCCATTAGGCAGAATAATTGAATGTCATCGTGGAAAGGATTAACACATTCGAGTTGTCAGCGTGAAAACGTCTAAAAGCGTAGTACAACGCGCGGTTGCTCAACTCTGTATTTTGCCTATCGATATAGATTAAGTATAAGTTAAGCGTTCCCAACATATTCATAAGTTACGAAGTTACGTGCAATGTATTGTTGAAAGCCAAGTCTTTCAAGGCGGGCGACATGTTAGTAGTTATAAGAATAGTAGTAAGGTTCGCGCAGTCATGAGAGTATATAAGCAGCGCTGTGGTCGGGTGAATGAGTGTCACGAGGAAGAAGACAAGATGGAGGAAGGCACTCGCTCGAGTCAGTTAGCAGCAAAGGTTTATTTTCTGTAGTTCTAAAAAGTCATATTGTAAGCTACAAGACATATAATAAAGCATTGGTAATTGATACCGTGACGTAAATAATCAACGCCTTAACATTGAGACGTTACAGCTCTCGTGAGTATAACAAGATCTATAGAGAGAAGATTATCTTATGCGCAAAGAGGGACGAGCGGCAAGAGGGGCAAATGCAGAGAAGGGCGAGCGGCAAGAGGGGCAATGATGATCTCATCGGCGAACAGAAGCTATCTCAGACAGCTACTGTTTGTCGATGAGATCATCATTGCCCCTCTTGCCGCTCGCCCTTCTCTGCATCCCCTTCCTTCATCGCCCCTCACCATCAAGCTGTTTCTAGCTCCCCCTTCCTTCATCGCTCTTCGCCATCAAGCTGTTTCTAGCTCCCCCCTTACTTCATCGTCCCTCGCCATCAACCGGTTTTACTGAGGTAACCTTCTCTCTACAGATCTTGTGAGTATAACACGTGCTGCTACGCAGCGAAGTTCTAGTGAGCATAACACATGCTTCTATGAAGCTGATTTCTCACTTGGAAATGCTTGTCTGAGGATCTGGGTGTTTCTCGTTCTACAAAAATTGGTTTGCAGAACGGATCCTACAGACACTCACTAGTACTTTGAAGTAAATGTCGAATCATCACATAATTACATCGATTTCCTTGTTTCTATTTATTTAAAAAAAGAAATTCTTTTCGTACCTTCAAGACTAGAATTCTAAAAAATAAATTTATTTCTTTCCTTTTTTAATTTGTAAAGACCATTAGAAGGTGAAAAGTCAATTAGAATATATTTAACCTTAAATTAATTTTTGTTTCAGCTAAGAGTACATTTATTTTCTTTTGTTTGGTTTACATATCTTTCATCACAGATCATATAAGTAAATAGATAACCAACTCCCACAGTTTGCTTTGGAATAGTATTTTGAACGCCACCTAGGCGAATATACATGAACAAACTAATATTCAATATGGACGACCTCTAATACAATATATTTATTAACAATAGTAAAATTTAAAAAATAAAAACAAAAGTTGCAACTATAAAGTTATAAACTGAAAAATAAATTATTACATTAGTCATATCATTAGTTTAATTACAATATGATGAAAGCATTATAGTTATTATTAAATTACAAACTTAATAATTGCAACTTTAATAAGAATATATAAATAGAATAAATTTTGAGAAGTATTAATATTAATATTAAATAATATATTGTCAAAAATATTACAATTAGTATTGTCAAAGTATTGTCAAAAGTATTACAATTAGTATTGTCAAAGTATTGTCAAAAGATTTACAATTTTTTTATAAACCGCTTTTGCTTTTTTTTATAATGTTCAATAGCTTGCTGAAATATAATATTTGTAGAATTATATCGAGTATCACGACCAGATAAAATTCTATTAACTATTTTACAAAATGTGTATAGAAACAGTTTTATGATTTTTTGTATCACAACATGTTTTAATTCTTCCTTATGTTCATCACAACGTATAAAATCTAAATTTAGTTTTTCGTTTAAAAGTGTATGTAACAAGGCAGAAACATTTCTACGAAATAATAAAGGAATATTTTTATTTAAAATAGAATCTGCTTCAATAAATGCGTGTTTGAAAACAGACATCGATGGATAAGTTAATGATGGTTTCTCTCGTACATATTTTCTATGAACTAGTTGCACATATTCTTCAGATGTTATATCTGTTGTTAGAAGACTCTGTTTACACGCTAAACAATTTTTAAATTGTTTCAAAGATAAAATCTTTTTTGCAATCCAACCAGCAACATACATTTGGCTATTATTTTTATGCGATGAGATTTTATGCATTGCTGTTTTATTTTGAGATGATACAGAGTCTTCTTCAACTATTTGTTCTGATGTACTGTTTACGTGAGAAACATTTTTCACAAATTGTTTTAAATTAAATAGTAAATCACCGTCATTTTTGTCTTCGCAGTTAGAATTCATAGACCGTTTCGAAGTTAAATTATTGATTAATAATGTTTTATATGATCCACAAAATTGACTACATGAAGGATTAATATTTCTACGTCCGTGACTACGAATCATACCAAAAAAATTTTCTAATGGATCTTGATTAATATTCCTCGTCTTTAAAAATTGTATATCTGCATTATTAACTATTTTCCATATGTTTTGAAATCCACGTAGAGTAAAAATCCAATTTTTTAATGATGGTATGCACTTAACTGGTTGCTTACTTTTTGGATCAACATATCGCATATCGGACAATAATTTAATAGCATGTGGCCAAAAATCATGATGTTTGCTATTTCTTGTTACCGCAACACGTAAAGGAGTTTCTGGATGCAAAGTATGTGCGTTCACGGAATCAAAAACTTTATTAAAAAAATCTAATACTATTGCTGTATTATATCCTGCCTTTGGTATTTGTAGTGGACCAATCTGTGTCTCCACAAATCCTCCTGCAAAGTAAATAAATAAATAAACATATATATATATAATGCAAAATTAGAGAAAGTAATAATAACTATTACTTATTATCAAATTACCTTTGATTTTGCTGTTGTATTCAATATATGCTGATAATCTTGCACTAAAAATTTGAGCAGCACATTTAACTTTCATTTTTTTAATTTTTGATCTAATAACATGTTCATCAGTTAATTTTGGCAATTTACGATTCAATGTATTTGTGTAAATATCCATTTTATATGCCTGTTCAATGATATCCCATGATGCAAACTGTTGTTCCTTTGTTCCTGAATTAGTAGCATTAATTTCCAAATTTTTAAATAATAAATTATTACGGATTTCTTTTAAAAGATGTGGTGGATCATAGATAGGTACAATATTTTGCCCAAAAAGTTCAATAAAACCTCCTTAAAGAAAATTAAAAATCAGTTTATTTATATTTTTATTATATCATTTCTAATATATATTAATTAAAACAGAATACACTTACGATATTCTTGGCCTATTTGTATACATTTACTTCTTGAATCCTCGAGAAGTTTCTTAATGGATGTCATATTTGGCCCTCCTTGATCACATACAGTTGCAATAATTGTCAAACCAGCTTGAGTTAATTCTTTTATAATTTCTTTAATGCATCTTATTAACTGTGCAGATTTCGTTTGACTTTTGCAAAAGTTGTAAGATAATGGAATTTTCCATCCTTTAAAAATTCCTCTTACCATAAAAACCAAAACATGATCGGCTATCAATGATGTACGTCTATGTCCCCAATCTTCAAAACCAATTATTCTGTCATTCAATTGGTCATATTGCAAATTGGCTTCTAATGACATCTCGTCCCACATTAATATGCATAGTTTATCTCTTTCATCGTTAATTTGTGCAATATGCTGCCGAAGATGCTCAAAAATAAATTTATTAATTCCTGGTTGTAAAGAAATTGTTCGTAATAAACATTTAAGAGTTGTAGCACTTGGTAAAACAAATAATTTTGATAATAGTTTATAACAAGATCCAGATTGTTTATACAGTGATAGTGCTAAAATTTTTTCATTAAGTGTAAATCTTCTTCCCTATATATAAATAATAAAATAGTAATAATAATAATGTAATATAATATAAAAAAATATTTACAAATCATACTATTTACAATTACAAATTTACATTATTGTATATTTTTGAATCAAAAGATATATTACTCAAATATTGTGAACTACGTTCAGGACATGTTGATTGTAACGAGGATTTTAATTCATTAAATAATGTTTTGAAATGTACCTTTGGAGCATACTTTGTGTTTCGTAATTGCATATTAAAAAATAATTGTTGAGTTGAAGTTAAACTATTAAAATTTTTACAAAATTGAGTATTTGACAACTTTTTTGCATCTTTTAGGCGTGTTTTATAATCTATTATTTGTCTTTTCATTCGGTTTCTTTCCTTCGCTAATGTTACAGCTTTCTTATATATTTTCTGTGCTTTTGGTGTTAAATGACATTGTCTTGTAACAGATCCAAGTATATTTTTTGAGATTCTTGGTGGACTATTAACCTTATTTGTGATATTATTTTGATCGTTTTGCATATTTGCTTGTACACATATAAAATTACTTGTAGAAGGTTCAAATTCATTACTGGTTTAAAATTGTAAATGTAATTCAGTATTTGTTTTAGATTGTAAATGCTGCTGTATGTCAGTTGTATCATTTATTTCTGTATTTGCATTATTTATTTTTGTATTTGCATCATTTATTTCTGTATTTGCATTATTTATTTCTGTATTTGCATCATTTATTTCTGTATTTGCATCATTTATTTCTGTACCTACCTTTTCTACAATTTGATTACTACCTGTAACTATCTGCATATTACATATATTTACACTAGATACTGCATTATGTTTCAGTCTTCGACGATTTTGAGTATAAATATAATCTTCAGGCAAAAAATGCAAGTGACATACTCTGTATTTTCTTGATCCTTCTGATGAGACATTTAAAATTGTACTATTATTTACAGCTTCTTTCCACTTTTCTGATAATATTGGACTCTTGGGGAAAAAATGACCAGGAGTCCTTGAATTTGATTTACAGCCTGGTACAATGCAGATCCATTCAACTTTTACCATCATTAAAATTAAAAACTGCAAAGTAAAAGTAAAAAAAACTTAAAAATATGAATGCATTTTGTTGTTAGTATGATGCATCATGCATAAAATGGAGTACACCCTTTGTGTATTTTTATTATCTCTAACAATTAATGTAATGTGTGCAGAGTATATAATCCTACATATTCTCATTATATAGGATATAAAATCCTGTATAATGTTATTTACATAAATTAATAAGTTACTCGTAAAATTAATATTAAATGTATAGGTTCTTGTTTTATAAAATTGTAGGTAAATATTCAAGCTAAAGAACCTGAGTTGGAAGTCAATTGTTCAATTGTTTATCATTCTCATAACACAATACAAACGTTTCGACCTTTGGTTTAGGTCTTTTTCAATGTAATAACATTTAAAAAACGTCATTATTCGCAAATACAATATTCATTATAACAAGAGTTTTTTTTATTTAATAATTGAGCGGTGTAAACTTATTATCTGACTATATTCTCATTCGGGCATGGCAGGAAATTGAATTATATAAGATTTGAACACATATGAAATTAGAAGTTAAATTAATAAATTAAAAATTAGATAAAAGAGAAAAATTAATTAACATACCATATCGATGGTGTTGTGTGTCAAAAGACTACAACGAGATATTTTAATTTAGCAACGCTATTGTTTAAAGAATTAGCAAATAAAACTTTCAATTCGAAACACGTTCTTAGAAAGACGAATAAGGTATTTAAAATTAACAAAGATATTGACCAATGCTATTCTTTAAACAAGTAATTAAACGCTGAGGCGTTAACCGTATGAGGAAACGATCGGCGGATTGCCTCACAAACAAGCGAAGCAGATCAGCATTCAAGGAAAAGCAGACGTTGCTAACCTAGATACTGATCTGTATAAAAGAAGGTGACTCCATTGTCACCACGGGTTTTTTAAGTTTGATCTAAACACGAGCTGCACGTCGGTATCGCGAACTCCGAGTTTGTATTTTACGCGATCGTAGCGACTGTGAGGAAGCCGTTAAATAAAGTGTACGCGAGTGCTAAGTGAATAAAGATATTTTATTTCTCATTGAACATCGTTCAATAATTATCTCCCTTGGATCAACCCCCTTGGCCCTACACGACGGATCCCGAATCCTGCGTTGGCCCGCGACGAGATCTTTGAGTCACGGGCACGGCGTAACAATTTTGGTGGCAGCGGTGGGATCCGTCTTCTTCACCGTAGTCCGGTTGTTGGTGGACACCCTGGTGGCCTGGGCACGGCAGCAGGACCAAGACGATCAACCCAAGGGAACAGCGTGGCCGAAAACAACGCAGAAACTAGAAGTGCGAAAAGTGAAAGTGAGAAGAGAAAATAAAACCTCCACGAGGAAGCGGTCCAGTCAAGGCAGTTCGAGAAATAAGCAGCTGAGAAAGTCCGACGGAGCACAACGACCAAGCAGAGTCAGCAAAATCCGAGCAAGGGCCACTGCACAGCGAGAACGAGACGTGACCTACCTCACCACGAAGCACTGGGCAGCGAGCAACGCAACACCATGCGAGCGAGCGTATTAATGTAAGTCGAAATAAAGACACATTAGTAAAATAAGAGCGAATGTCCGAAAGACGCGAAGGACACGGTTTTTCATATTGGCTAGGCAGTAATCCGAGTCAAAACGACCCCAGTTTACAACCGAATCAATCCTGGTTGTTAAGCGACCAAGGACGACGCGCAATAAACACCTTGAGTAACCCCGAGAGGGAACCGCGCGAAACACCGCGAGAATTCGTAGTAAACGATAGAGACGAAAGCGTCGCGAACGTCGACGAAAACGTTGAAACAACGCGAGAATATTCTTTCCGCGAATTAGATAACAGCTTAATATCCGGAGTAAGCGAGGATTCGCGCCAGGATAGGCCTACAACCACGAGGCCATTGAGTAGAATATCGGAGCGCACTGAGACTGCATTGACTACGTACGATAGTAGTATTTTTGATCCGCGAGAATTAAACAACGAAATAACAATGGCACAACCGCCAAACGACGTAACCGCACGAATTGAGGACGGAGAGCCTCCGCGGCGACAGATCAACATAGACGGGAATGTGACCAATGCCACAAACGACATACAAGAGAATTTAATAGAGACACAGATCGGAGTGCTAGCAGACGCGATAAACGAGATGCGAGCGCAAACGCAAGTGCTGCAAGAACATTTACACCAACAGATACTTAACTTGCACGAACGATTTAACGCACAAATATACGGTATACAAGGGCAGCAACAAGGATCAACTAGTAACCGTGAACTAAATAACGCGTCACGTGGAGCGATGAACGCACCAGAAGTAAACGTATCGTACGGCCAAGGCCCCGCTGACGTAAGGAATAGGCCAACCCATTCTAACAATTATATGCAGTTGAAAGAAGCCCGAAGCCTAATACCGGAAATCGACGGGACAGCACCAAATAGAATACAGGAGTTTTTAAGTGCTAGTACCTACGCGATGGAAAGCATAGATCCAACAGAGGAGCTACAATTACTCAAGGCTATACTGTGCACAAAACTGAAAGGGAAAATCTTACTTGATTTCCAAACGAGAAATATTCAATCGTTCGCCCAATTAAAATAGGAAATAAAAAGGGGTTATACTACACATAAGAGTGTTACGCACCTACAATTAGAGTTTAATACCCTGAAGCAAAAACAAGGTGAAAGTGCTCAAAACTTTGGTTCGAGAATGGACCAACTCGCTATGAAACTCTATGAATCAATGATAGAGGGAAAAACTCACACGATTATGGAGAAAAACACTATTAAAAACACCGTACAAAACTTGGCGTTACAAAATTTCCAGATAGGATTACAAGATAATATTAAAACTATTGTACGCGCAAGGAACTACGGAACGCTACAAGAGGCTATTGCTGTGGCAACGGCTGAGGAAAAATTACAAGGATCAAGCCCAGCGTTAAATAAATATAATGCCTATTATAAAACTACGAATAAAGCGCGGGAAAAGACACCGCAATGTGCAAAGTGCGGAAAATGGGGGCATATCGGGCGTGAGTGCCGTACAAGTTTTGCGAACCGATTCAGTTTACCGAAGGCTGACGGACACAGAGTAAACGCATTAGAAAAATATTGCAAATATTGCAAAAAGCCCGGACACTTTCAGGAGGAGTGCTGGCAATTAAACGGTCGACCCGAAAAAGGGAATGCGAAAGAGAACGCGCAACATAAAACAGTTAAAGAGAATAAGGCAAAGAAGGCCGACAACGACGAAGAAGATGACGCAGCAAACAAGAAAAAGACACGGCCCATAAAAGCGTTGTTAGCACATACAGATAAGACAGCTAAAATACACGCAAATCTAGATTTAATCGCGTTACCAATAGTGGAAGCGAAAAACGAACACGCAACAATGCTTGTGGATACTGGAGCTACACTAACTCTGATTAAAATAAAAAGTCTATTAGAAGAAACACCCGTATATGACGAAACGGTAACATTAGTCGGTGCCACGGGACAGAAAGCTGACACGTTAGGCGTGATAAAAGCGCATATAACATTAAAAGATAAAACAATAATGCATAAAATGCATGTAGTAAAAGACGACTTTCCGATAGGATACGAAGGTATTCTAGGAGCGGACTTTTTAAACAAATACGTCACGAAATGGGACTATCCCATAAAGAAATTGACGGTCGAGGGAACGACATTCAAACTATTTCAGCATAACAACATAAAACTAGCTCCCAGAAGCGAGACAATAATTAAAGCATCAACAAGCAAAAATGCGCTGGGAATAGTGCATGCAATGGAAACACAACCAGGGGTGATCATCGGTAGTTGCATAGTGGAAGCAGAGGACTACTGTTGCCCGGTTAGTGTCATTAATACCACGGACAAGGAAATAGACTTTCAAATGCCCTTCGTGAACATTGAAAAATTCGAGGAACTAAAAGAGGAAGTACACACGATTGGAACTGTTAAGGAAGAAACAACTCCAAGGTCACGTGAAAACAAGGTCAAAAATCTTTTAAGAATAGACCATTTGAATGAAGAAAAGAAAAAAGCAATACTGGAAATAAGCGAAAATTATTGCGATATTTTTCATCTCGACGGAGAACCACTGTCTAGCACACAGGCGATGAAACATGAGATCGCCACGCGAGCCGGAGCAGCGCCCGCGAATACGAGACCTTATCGGCTGCCGGAGAAACATAAGGAGGAGGTGAGCCGACAAGTGACAGAAATGCTAAATAACAAAATAATAAGGCCAAGTTCGAGTCAGTGGAACGCGCCACTTTTAGTAGTGCCTAAAAAACCAGATGCATCAGGAAAAGCCAAATTACGAGTTGTAGATTTTAGAAAACTGAACGACTTAACGATCGGAGATTCTTTCCCGTTACCAAACATTACTGACATATTAGATCAGTTGGGAAATTCAAAATATTTTACAACGTTAGATTTGGCATCTGGTTACCATCAAATTCCAATGGCGGAAAAAGACAGAGAAAAAACAGCATTTTCGACGCCGTATGGACACTACGAGTTCAACAGAATGCCGTTCGGACTTAAAAATGCTCCAGCGACATTTCAAAGATTAATGAATACAATATTGGCCGGAATTCAAGGTTTACGATGTCTAGTATATTTAGACGATATTGTCATTTACGGCACTAGTCTAGAAGACCATAATCGCCGCTTAACAGAAGTATTCGACAGAATTCGCGAAAATAATTTAAAATTACAGCCGGACAAGTGTGAATTTCTTCGAAAAGAAGTAGTTTACTTAGGCCACATAATAACAGAGGGAGGCATTAAACCTGACCCTGGAAAGATCCAAGCGGTAAAAAATTTTCCAACACCGAAAAAAGTAAAAGATATACAGTCATTCATTGGATTAGCCGGATATTATCGAAAATTCATAGAAAATTTTTCTAAAATAGTGAAACCTCTCACTAAATTGACAAAAAAAGGAGTAAAATTTGAATGGACGCAAGAGCAAGAAAACGCGTTCGAAAATCTAAAAAAGCAAGTTAATTACTGCACCGGTATTAAATTACCCTGATTTTAATAATGAATTTATAGTCACGACAGACGCATCTGATTTTGCGATAGGCGCAATATTATCTCAAGGAAAAATAGGACAAGATCGTCCAATAGCGTACGCTAGCCGACTTCTCTCAAAGGCGGAACAAAATTATAATACGACCGAAAAAGAATTACTGGCGATAGTATGGGCGGTCAAACATTTTCGTCCGTATATATATGGTACAAAGTTCAAGATCATAACCGACCATAAACCACTAGTATGGTTATTTAATGTAACCGACCCAGGCTCACGATTAATTCGATGGAGATTAAAATTGGAAGAATACGACTATGAGATCGTACATAAGGCCGGGAAGAGCAATACAAATGCTGACGCGTTAAGTCGCAACGTCGCGCACGGCATACACACGGTCGACGGAGAGAGAGAAAGCGAAGAAGAGGAAGAAGAAGAAGAGGAAGATAAGAAGGAAGAAAGAAAGATATATACAGAGGAAGAGAAACAACAAATATTATATGAATATCACGATGCACCGATCGGCGGGCATCAAGGAATCCAGCGCACTATCAAGCGCATACGATTAACGCATAATTGGAAAGGATTGACGAAAGACGTCGAGAAATACATCGCAAAATGCGAATATTGTCAAAAAAATAAATTAAAAATAAGGAATAAAGATATTTTATTTCTCATTGAACATCGTTCAATAATTATCTCCCTTGGATCAACCCCCTTGGCCCTACACGACGGATCCCGAATCCTGCGTTGGCCCGCGACGAGATCTTTGAGTCACGGGCACGCACAGTGGGCTAGGGTATCGAAAAAAGTGGCCATAATTTGAAACTTAATTAGATTGTTGCCAAAAATTATATTCAGTAATTTTTTGGCTCGATGATCACGAATATGAAGTCAGATATACAAAATTTAAAATGGCGAATTCAATATGGCGGACCAAATTACAAAAAATAGTCGTATTTTAATATTAACTCGTTTTTATGAGTTTTTGGGGTTGCAGAACACAAATTTAAGGTTCAAAATTACAAAATTGAAAATGGTGTATCAAACATTATTAACCAAGGTGCAAAAAATAATTGTATTTTAAATTGCTTTCTATTTATTTGTTTCTGCCGATCGGGTTTCAATATAGCACATCTAAAATTCAATAATTTATCCGAATTGCATACCAATTCATTTATAGTCCTTCTTCATACTAATTATAATGATTTTAAGATAAAAAATTATACATTTCTTGATAGATACAATATGCTTTATTTTATTGAATTCAAATGAAAAGACATATCGTTACGCCTGTGATTAGTCTACAAAATTGTAGTTACCAGAGTTTACCACGTGGAGGTAACAGTGCGATTTAAAACTCCTTTGGGGTGCTTTTTGGAATGAGTCCCCTTGCCTCTCATTTTTTGGGGTGCTTGATTATAGTGAGTCCCCTTGCCTCTCACTTTTTGGGGTGCTTGATTATAGTGAGTCCCCTTGCCTCTCACTCTTTGAGGTGCTTGATTATAGTGAGGCCCTTTACCTCTCACTTTTGTTAGGATATTTGATTATCAAGAGTTCCCTTGCCTCTCATTAATTATTCTTCGTCAGATAATTCTGTTTCATTCAAAAAATATACAACTTCAGAAAATCCGTTATCTTCACTTTCATTATTATTATCTGTAGAAGCACTAATATTTGGTTCTTTTTGAGGAATTTCAAAGAGTTCAACTACATTAGGCGGAAATGGCAGATGATTTTGTTTTTTAATCCGTTTGTCAAGATGGATACTTGAAATAACTACATCAGAGGAGTCCATCGCTCTAAGAAAAACATCTTCCAAATTTGCTTGGCGATTATGTTTTCTAGCATGACGTAGTCTGAAATTTTTATAATCCTTATTCCGAGCTTCTGATGCCTCTTCCCCAAGTGTTCCAACTGGTAAAACACTCATAGATATTATTTGACTTCCATGAATTAAAATTTTATGTATGGTAGATGGCATAGGGTACCAAGGATAACAACTATTATAAAGCTTAGCTGTGGAAGTACATAATTTCTTAAAACGTTGTTCATTAATTGGAAGATGACAAGACAAAGCAATTAAAATTGTTTTAAAATTTGAAATTAATTGCCGATTGAGTCCTATATAATCAGCAAAAAGATCAGTATTACTAAAAGCTCGACGAGCTGTGTTGCCATCATTACTAGTCCCACTTCCTCCCCATTTGGGTTTGTCGACTTTAAGTCCAAACTTTTCCCACATAACTGCTTGTATTATTTTTTTTCTTTCAGCAAATTTTTTTTTATTTTCTTCGGATCTTACTTGCCATTGCTTAAAAGTTATTCTATAAGAAATATGCAAGCAACATTCAAAAAATCGAATCCAAGCATGTAAAGGACTAATTCCGTACTGCAAGGAGTTTGGTTCAGGCACAAAAGATTCTCGAGTGATATTTTCTAGATTATTAAAATTTTTTGGAGTTGCATGACATATGGGACAAGTTTGCATGGATTTGGTGTTGGTGATAATATTTAAAATTTTGCCATCTATCAATGTTAAAAGTAACGAAAAATGAATCTTGACGTTACATTTTTCTACTAACTCCTCGAAAATCTCCAAACTTTGGATTTGATTTTCGATATTTTCTTTTTGTTTCAGAATAACTTCAGGTGATTCTTTTACATATTCTATTTTCACCGGGCGACAAAATCTATTCGATTGAGGAGTTCGATTATTCCATAAAATAACCCCAGTTGAAGTTGATAATCGGAGCGGAATAAGGGTGGTCACAAATAAACTTTCATCGCTTATATTTGCCGACTCTTTGTATTTTTGTTGATAAGTTGAATGACCGGTACTACCATCAAAACCCCAACTACAAGTTAGCACAGCTTCGATTTCTGTGCAATTATATTGTCGCGCAGTATGAACCACTACTTCAGCTTGCAAGTTTAAAATTCTTTTAGCAGTATGGTTAAGAAGATTTTGAAGTTTTACTTCAACTACATTTTCATTTATTAATATTGTTTCTTTTTCTGGTCTACACAATGCTTTAACATTTCTTACAGCATCATAAGATGGCCAGATATCTGCTCCTGAAGATTTTGATTCCAAACGCATATTTATGTATGTATTTTTTGTTATAGAGTTGTCTATGATAAAAGATAATGCTTCCTCAGGAGTTTTCTTGATGATAGAAGGTACTGTAGCAGCTAATATTTTTCGCATTTTTGTGGGACGTGTTGGTGTTTTCAAACCTTCACTCAGAATCGCATGTAAATCTTTCTGTCCTGACAGCCTAGCAGCATATTTACCTGCCATCAAAATTCTTAATGGATCATGTTGGTATCGAGCACTTATTACAGCAACCTCTCGTCGCTGAGACCGTAAAGATTTTTCAGCGAACAGCTTACTTGGACGACCACGATTTGAAGAAGAACACGATTTTTGTGCAATAGTTTCCAGAGCAGGAACTTTAAATATTCCTTTCAACCATTTCGAATTTTTGTTTCTGAATCGATCATTATTTCTATTACATGTTGCGTATCTTTCATTTCTTCTTGTCCTGAGAGCCGAAACAGCGCTACTAACACGTTTCAAATCCTCTGACTTTACTTTTGTAATGTCAAGATTCATTTTGTCAAAAATATATTTAACACCTAAATCCCTGTGATCATCATCAGGAATTTGATCTAGAATTTCCTCTTTTGTAAAAGAAGCCATAATAAATCTCTCATTAATCTTAACAGTCACTTAAGGCACTTTAAATATGACAAAATGTGTTAAAAATCGAATTTGAGACACAATCCTAAACTGAAACTGAGATAGTAACTGTAAATAAAATTTTACATAAAATACTCTTTATTGTAAAGTTAATTACAGTCAAGTTGCACAAGAGCCAGCAAGAAAAAAACTGAAACTGAAAACGGGCTCTCTTTTATAATCCGATCGGTTGTCTTGGTAATGCATAACAAAGAGTCGCTATTTTGTTAAAAATATTTGCGAATCGGAAGTACGCTATCGACAGTGCGCTCTGTCGAAACATCTTAAGGTCGCGGTAACCTTGAACAAGCTTACAATATACAAACAGTTTGATAATATTGATGTATCTTAAAATACTGTAAAAAATTTATTGCAAAAAATCTCATTCTAGCCGGAGTTTGAATCTGGACCTCATAATTAGTACTATTGTACTAATTTATAAATTTTGGAGAAGTATATGAAAATGAGCAAAAATGAGCAGGATTTTCTTAAAATATGTGTAAATGCGCATCTAATGATGCCTTACTTTCAGTAATATCTGCTGTTATCGCTTGTTATCGGATTTCGAAAAAGCTTTTATAGCTGCAAAACTACAGTATATTCGAAGATAATGAAGTACTATTTTACTATCAATTTATTGCCAAAGTTCTAATCTGTGATTTTAAAAGTAGCTTACATCTTAAAATAACAAAAAAATTAACAGGTATTTTATTCTTAGATGTATAACAAACTTAAGAATTTTCTTTGCAAAGAGAATTGATGATACAAAAACTATCTTTTAAAAATTCAAATGGCTGCTGCATGGACGGTAAATATCACTCAATTATCACAAAACATTGAAAAAAGTTGTAAGAAGAGCTGTATATTATAATAGAATACTTTTCCATGCTACTTTCCAAAATTGAATTTTGGCCATTTTTTTAGATTCGCCATCCCACTGTGGCACGGCGTAACAATTTTGGTGGCAGCGGTGGGATATACTCCATTCGAGCTAGTATACGGGCACCGCGCAACACTCCCTACGGCTCTGATGCAGCCAGCAAAGAACACGTACACGTACGATGATTACATAGCAGAATTAAAAGAAAAAATGCGCGCGGCACACCAAGTAGCAAAAGCTCATGCACAGGAAGAAAAAATAAAAGCGAAACAAACATACGATAAGAAGACTAAAGAAAATAGTTTTAGGGCAGGAGACAAAGTGCTGCTATACGACGAGGCTTTGCGACGAGGCAGGTCGAAAAAATTAGATGCGTTATGGAGAGGTCCGTACTTAAGGGGGAACACCAGGGTGACGGCCGAAAAAAAAGGCTATTTTCGTGAATTTTTTTTTCATTATCTAATAGTTTGTTTAATTTATAAACTATATATGTTAAAAGTACATACTTATATTATGTTACAAAAAAAATTTCATAAAATAATATTCATATTTATAATAACTATGATGATTGATGTGCACCTCGTCTGAAAAAACATGGGTGCACGGGCGCTCGTGCTGCATCTGAACGAGAGCTCTGAAATAAATTTTTTAAATTGTGATTTAAAGTATATGAATGTAGTTTTAGTTGCACGTACGGATTTTTTGATAAAATAATTTTTGACAAAATGGCACTGTTTAAAAAAAAAGTTTTCGATTTTTCAACAAAAATTCGTTACTTCTTTAATTGTTTTTCAAAAACTAATAATCCGATTGAAAAATCCGTACGTGCAACTGAAGACAATTTTGTTGTAAACATTCTGTCCAAATTTCAAGTTATTCGGATAAAAATTGGCCGAGATATGAGAGCGCCCAGTTACGAAAACGTGGTTTCGAGAAAAACGCATTTAAAGTTTTACAACTAATTGGTTCATATAAAACGATAAAATTTTGTAACGAACCAAAGTGCGTCCAATCCGGGTGCATATGAAGTGCCTTCTGAAGCAATAGAACTCAAGCACGTAGACAACAAAAGAATACCGGTAAAACTCCCTACAGACAGATCAAGGGGACTGCCGAATCTTTTTAGGTAGCGCGCGGCCGGTTCTACTAGCGGCATCTGACCAAGTTCTACTCTATGACATATTTACTATAGTTCCGTTACGAATTTCACCATAATATTATAGGGACATATTTTTAAGACTCCAAACATCACAAAAATGCAAAAAAAAAAAAATCGATTTTTTGAAACCGTCACCGTGGTGTTCCCCCTTAATAATTAAAAAGAATTCGGACGTAAATTATACAATAAAAGCAGCCAGAAAAAGCTTGGTCGTACATGCTAACAGATTAAAATTATTCATAGAAGAATAAACAATGCTATCAATACAGGATAATAATAATAACATATAATAATAAAAACACTCACTTATAAACCACCCCAATCCGTCCACATCTGCACAAAGTCATCCTCCTCAAGTAACACCAACGGAGGAGATTCCCGTCGAACAGTATAGGGAACTACCGTCGCGACCGGCTTCTCCACAGAGGTGGGAGGCTTGGGATTATTCGTAAAGCTAGGGGGCAAATCCCCCTCGAATTGTGCACCGCGCAGCTTGAACACGCGAGTTATAATTGGGAAACGCACGGCCAACACACGCCGTGTTTCGGAAGCTACGTCTAACGAGACTACGTACGAGTACGAAGGCATGGTCAAACACATAATGAATAACTTTCTTTCGGTAGCTTCGCGACAGGTAGAATAAAAAATGCTGCGCCTGCAGAAGATAATAAAATAAAGAGAATTTCGCTCGTAGGTATCTCGCGCTAAGCGGAACGTTGACTTCAGCGACGTAACCCGAAACGGGCCTGCCGGTGAGAATAGAGAGATTTTCGCAGGAACCCGGACTGTACTATGAAGAAATAGGCGATTTAAATTTAATAGATTCAAGTTGGAAATTAGTAATTAAGCTAGAAGCATCGTCACTAGGCCAACGCCACGACCAAATAAAAAACTGGATCAAATTAGCGGAATCCGCGCAGAAAACAATTCATCCGACGCGAGAGGAAAGTAGCAAATTCGCGAACCTTTTGTCAATAATTAAAAAAGACGAGAATAAATTAGGCTTGTTAATAAATAGAATAAGTAGAATCTACGGGGACACAGCGGACAAAAGACGCGGTTTGATAAATGGCTTAGGCACAGTAGCGAAGTCATTGTTCGGTACCATGGATGCCGACGATGAAAAACAAATTAACGAACAATTAGCATTAATACGAAATAACGAAAAAATGATTACACATATTACGCAAAATCAACTAAAGGTACTAAATACCACGATAGCGCACATTGGTGACGTAGAGGAAACCATCGAACAGAATAATAAAAGATTATATAACTTAGATGCACGAATTTGGAATGGCACATTGTTAGTTATTAAGAGCGAAGAAATAAATGAATATTACACCATTATTAGTAGGATGTTAACAGACTTACAACGCGACGTACAAGACGCCTATGATTTTATAACGTACGCAGGACACGGAATGTTGAATCCGAGAGTAACCCCAACAGAACAAATTCTTAACGAACTGCGAGCGATTACGCCAAAATTACCTCAGGGAACGCACTTTCCCTTCGTTTTAGAAAATAGCGGTTGGCATCTAATGGAGCAAGTTGTTACTGTAACTGCGTTTGTAGCAAATAATACTGTGTATTGTATAATAAAATTTCCATTGGTATCCTATCCTAGATACAAATTAATAAAGGTAATTCCTCTACCTATCTTTAATCACGGAACACTATTTACGTTTACCGAAGTAAACCAGCATATAATAGCTGTCAATCTAGAACTAGCTTCCTATGTAACTCTATCCGAACAAAATGTAGATAAATGTAAAATAATCGGAAAACAGTATATTTGTAAGTCAAATAGTCCAGTATATAACATAAATCAGAGAGCACTGTGCGAAGTGCAATTATATGCGAAGCTGGCTAAGAAAAACACGTGCGACATAAGATTCATAAGATCGAATCAAACGATTTGGATTGCTCTAAACACGGAAAACGCGTGGCTATACTCCGCGAATAAAGAACAGGAAATAACGGTACAATGCGAAAATCTTGAAGATGTACAAGTAGTAATAAGCCGCACAGGTAGAATAACATTAACAAAAAATTGTAAAATAATTACGACGGACATGACCATTAAAGCCTTTTCGAAAATGCGGGATACAAGCATTCAAGCCTTTTTACCGCAATTTAATTTAACATTAATAAAAGAGACGGCCACAAAGAAAGACAACGAAATAATAATGCGGCCGATAAAATTAAAGAAAATTATTCAAAATCCTAGTGAACTTATGGAATTAGGAGAAAAGGCAAAAGATATTTATAACGAACTAAAAGACAGTGAGACGATACAATTTAATAAACCAACGTTTATATATCCTATGGTCACAAGTTCAGTAGCCGTCATAATTATTATAATAAGCATAACAATAGGCGTAATCCTAGTGTTAATTAAGAAAAGAAATAAAAAATTAAATACATAAACTTATAAGAGATGCGAAAACTCCGTACCTTCGTTTTCTTTTCTAACGGGGGGAAGGATGTTGTGTGTCAAAAGACTACAACGAGATATTTTAATTTAGCAACGCTATTGTTTAAAGAATTAGCAAATAAAACTTTCAATTCGAAACACGTTCTTAGAAAGACGAATAAGGTATTTAAAATTAACAAAGATATTGACCAATGCTATTCTTTAAACAAGTAATTAAACGCTGAGGCGTTAACCGTATGAGGAAACGATCGGCGGATTGCCTCACAAACAAGCGAAGCAGATCAGCATTCAAGGAAAAGCAGACGTTGCTAACCTAGATACTGATCTGTATAAAAGAAGGTGACTCGATTGTCACCACGGGTTTTTTAAGTTTGATCTAAGCACGAGCTGCACGTCGGTATCGCGAACTCCGAGTTTGTATTTTACGCGATCGTAGCGACTGTGAGGAAGCCGTTAAATAAAGTGTACGCGAGTGCTAAGTGAATAAAGATATTTTATTTCTCATTGAACATCGTTCAATAATTATCTCCCTTGAATCAACCCCCTTGGCCCTACACGACGGATCCCGAATCCTGCGTTGGCCCGCGACGAGATCTTTGAGTCACGGGCACGGCGTAACAATGGTCAATGATTAAAGTTACTTGAGTTATAAGACGGAAACGATTGCATCACGAAAGACTTTTTCCTGTTCCGAGACGCATGAGAAAGTTTTTTTCTACAATTTGATGTTATTATATTATTCCTAATTTCATATGAGAATAATAAACAATTGAGCAATTGACTTCCAGCTCAGGTTCTTTAGCTTGAAAAGTTACTCTTAATTGTTAACTAATTAACTAGTAATTTATTAGTTATTATTATATATATATATATATATATATATATATATAAAAGTCTAATTTACCAGTAATTTCACAGTCGATGTCTTTAATGCAGCTACGGTGGTTTCGCTGACGAACGGATTGAACTTAATCTAGTGAGAATTTTCTTTTATAATAGAGATAATACAACTTTATAACAGATACGTAGTATACGTAGGACGTAACCGTTAATTGTGACAGAATAGGTTATCTAAGATGGCTGTTAACGATATAACTGCCACCTGGGCGAATATACGAAAATGAACTAACGTAGTCTGAAACCTCATATAGGAGTTGACCACGCATGATCTTTCATTTATAACTTTAGAGAAATATTTAGAGATAATTTTTGACTGTTTCTTGTCCTTTCTCACTGCCTTTTGCCTATAATTTTTAATAAATAAACTACTTTGCTTTGATTTTCTCTTTTTATCTAATATTTTGGTCTTTCGAGCCGGATTCGGCAGGCAGCTGGAAGGATGAGAGTCAGTCACATTGAAAATCGGTTAAAGCAACAGCTCACTCTCAAAGAGTTAATTGTTAATTCAGTTGATAACCTCTCAAAAATAGGATATTCAAATATTACCTCTTATCGAGTACACACTCGTTTATCAGCTCTAAAAGAATCTTAGGAGAAATTCTCTGTAATTCACAAAGCTATTAATTTATCTATGAAAAAAGTCAGTAGTTATACTATGCCGGTTCTAACCCAGGGGCAATGAGGGGGGTGCGGGTGAAGAGGGGAAGAGGGGTATCAGATAACAGTGGAGGGGGTAATGACGTCATCGTTTTGGAGGAGAGGGGGTAATTTAGGAGTGGTGGGGGGTATCAGATAACAATAATTCCTGGAAGTGGGGGATTTCCGGGATTCCCGGAAGAGATAAGATAAGGATTGTTAATACAAACATGAGTCGTCGAGAGATAAGGATTCCTGGAAGAGATAGGGATTCCGAGAACTGTTTAGATCCTTTGGTTTTTCTCTGCGCATCAAAGTGGAGCGCCATGTTGTCGGAATGTATCATTGTTAAAGGATTCCGAGAACTGTTTAGATCCTTTGGTTTTTCTCTGCGCATCAAAGTGGAGCGCCATGTTGTCGGAATGCATCATCGCAATGTTTATAGTATGCAGGTTCGTGCAGGTTTACGGATTGCATCATCGCTGTATTTTAGAACAAAAGCCCATAGCAACAGGCAGCCACGTCAGCATTTTCGGCGCCATGTTGTCAGATTTCAATTTTGTATACAACAAGCGGGTATATAAAGCGAGTGAAAAAGAATAGGAACCATCAGTCGTTCGAAATCATTGAAAAAATTACTAGTTCGCTGTGACGTTTACTAGTGTAAGGTCCGTTTATGTCAGGATAGAGATAGAACTTATTAACGTAACAGTAATTTATTAACAACGAATAATAGATTAAATAAAAATGTGATATAACGAAATGATTGTCCAAATAATTCACTTATCTTAACCGTGCTTTCCGGCGACACGTAACCAATTTGAAATTAAGCCAAAGTCCCTCTTGGCTAATAATTTTAACTTGCAAAAGTCCCTCTTTGCTTGTTAATGAAAATTCTGCAAAAGTCCCTCTTTGCGATATGAAAATGATGTCCCTTTGACAAAGTCCCTCTCGTCGTTGGATACACACACTTAAAAATATACTGACTTTATCTCTTAACTGTTCAGAGCCTAAAAGCCTCGTTGCCTGTTCGGGCCCTCTTATATATCCTTTTCGAAAGAACGTTCTCGTTCTTTCTCGAACATTCTGAAAATCTGTTCCCTCCCGGCGACGCCGGAGCGCTTTGCGCATATACAACATAGGCTAGCGCTTTCATACATAAAATAGACACTAATTGATCCGCCGTTATCTACATTATCATAAGAGATTCTTACAGATTCGGCCGTTCTGACCATGCAGTTCGTCCTCGAACTGTTCACACTAAAATAATTCTTTTTTTTTTTTTTTTTAAAAAAACTCTATAATAATAAGAAAATATTCTATCGTAATCTAAAACATAATTGATTTTAAACAAAACAAACTCTTATTCTAAATTATATCATCTATATAAGTTTAACAATTAATCGGATTCTATATTAGAGAAATCGCTTTCTATATTTTCTGGCTCAATATTAGCGTCTGTCTTATTACTATCTGTTATGCGAATCCAAGGCTTTAATTTGTCTGGGGATAGAATAGTATTAAATGGTTTGGAAGATAGGTTATACCCAGGAATGTCTGTAACCACATATCTATTTTTATTTAAAACCGCTTTTATCCGATAAGGACCTTTGAATTTTGGAACTAATTTTTGATTCGTTCCTGGTTTAAAATGTAAAGATTTTATCAGAACCAAATCATTCACAGCGTACTTAGTACACTTTTTATGGTGTTCATCATATATCTTTTTGTTATACTCCTGTAATTGTTTATTAACCGTTCGCGCCATATCTTGATTATTAGATCTTTCTATATCGATATCGCGATCTATGCCACATAATACGTCGAGAAAATCGCGAAGATCTTTATCTGATTTATTATTTTGTTCATATCCCAAAAGAATTTTGCTCGTTGTAGACCCCACAGCTTTATTAAGCGTATTATTAATGACAAATTGAACTTTACTTAATGCATTCTTCCAATTAAACACGTCATCCGTAGTTTTAGCTAATGTCGATCTCAAAAACCGATTTACCCTTTCAACAATACCATTTGCCCAAGGTGAAGCTACTGCGGTCATTGTATGATTAATTTCATTCTCTTTCACAAATTGAGCGAAAACATGTGAAGAAAAAGCAGTGCCCCGGTCACTAATTAGTCTTTTCGGGAAGCCAAACAAATAAAACAACGAGTTTAAATGTTCTATTACCTCTAATGTGCCAGTGGATTTAGTAGGAAATAACCAGACAAAACGAGAAAAAGCATCAACTATTACTAATATATATTTATATTTATTTATTGTTAATTCTAAAGGACCATAGTGATCTAAATGCAATGTTTGTAAAGGAGACTGATCTCTTTCTACTAATTGCATTTCTCCTTCCGTTTTACCTGCAGAAACTGAAAAAGTTAAACATTTAATACAATTTTCAATATACTGTCGAACTCTCAATTTTAAACAGGGGAACCAATAATGAGTCAGAATTCCAAAAATTATTTTTTCAATACCAACATGACCTATATCATCGTGATGAATGCGTATCACATTATTGACCATATGATCTGGTATGACAAATAAAGTTTTATCTTTATACAAGCGAAAAAGCAGACCGTTAATCAAAGAAAAATGTTTACTCCCTTTTAGTTCAACAATATCAGCAAGTTCTTTAAGTTTAGGATCTGTAAGCTGTTTATACATCAGCTCATCTTCTAACGTAATCGCATTTATTATCATGACATTTCTGCTTAGACAATCAACATGAGTCATTCGATCAGCTGTTCGATGTATCAATTCAAACCGATAATTTTGTAGAGCCAATGACCATCGGGCTATTTTTGGATTAATATTAATTTTCTTCATTGCGAGTACAAGTGCATTACAATCGGTCACAATGCGAAAAGTGATTCCCTGCACGTACACATGGAATCTTTCAATAGCTTTGACAATGGCTAAAGTTTCGAGCTCGTAACTGTGGAATTTTCTCTCAGCCTCAGTGGTAGCTTTACTAAAATACGCAATAGGTGCCCACAAATTATTTTTCTGTTTTTGTAGTAGAATGGCCCCAAAACCATGTAAACTGGCGTCAGTATGCAATTCCGTTTCTGCCGCTGGATTATAAATATGGAGTACTGGTGCAGATGTTAATTCTTTTTTAAGATTTTCAAAAGACACAATACAATTTTTATCAAAATTAAATTTTACATCTTTTCTTGTCAATACTGCTAATGGTCGTGATTTAAGTGCATAATCCTTAATAAATCTACGAAAATAATTAGTTAATCCTAAATATCCTTGTACCTGTTTAACATTATTTGGTTGGGGATAATCCAAAATAGCTTGTACATGACGATTGCTCATGCTAATACCTTTTTCCGATACAACATAACCAAGGAATTCAATTTCTTTTTTCAAAAATAAGCATTTTGCTAAATTTAATTCTAATTTATAACTTTTCAATAAAAATAGTACCTCACGTAAAATTTGCAAATTTTCATCCATAGTTATCGTGGGTATAAGAATATCATCTATATATAACAAAATTTTACTATCTTTCAATAAATTTCTTAGTATAAACAAAAGTCTCTTTTGAAATTCAGCTGGTGCCTCTGAATATCCGAAAGGCATTTTTACATATTCGTATTGAGCTCTGTGTGTTGCAAAACTAAAATATTTTGTATCTTCTGAATTAATTTTAATTTGATGAAAACCATCTCGCAAGTCAAGTTTCGTAAATACTTTTTTACCATAGAGTTGATCCAATTGATCATCTATCAAAGGAAAAGGAAACTTTTGAGGATATATACGTTGATTAAGCGGACGAAGATCAATGCACATACGTTTGACTCCATTTCTTTTAGTTACTAAAACTATACGCGAACAATAGGGTGAAATACTAGGTTGTATAATGCCCCTTTTCAACAAATCATCAGTAATATCTTCAATTTCCTTTTTTTCAGTAAATGAAAATCGTCTAGGCGCGTATCTAAATATTGAGTTGTCTTTTAAATGTACTTGAATGTAGTAATCATCATCAATCGCTTCTACTTGCGTCACACTTATTTCATTTAAGAGATTAATTAATTCTTTTTTATTTTTTAGAGGTAAATCTTTATCTAAATTTTCAAAAATATCATCAAACGGTTCCTTAGTAACTACTGCGTTAACTGACAAAATTGATTCTAACTGATCATTTGTTTCTGTTAAGTATACAAATTCATATACTCCTTTTTCATATATCAATTTCAAATTCGATTTGGAAAGAAATTCTCGGCCAATTAATATATCATGTATCATTTTTTGTTCGATCCTCTACCACATATAAAATTATATCGAACCAATGACCTGGTAATTTTACAAAAGAAACCTGCGTAAAAACTTTTCCACAAACAGAAATTATCGAATCATTCACCCCCCTTAGATGTAGATTCTCTTTAACCTTAAATAAAGTATTATTATTACAAAAATTCTCAAATATTGATTTTTTAATCAAGTTCACAGGACTTCCTGTATCAATTAGCGCATTAAAGATATTGTCATTTGAAATACTGCGTAACGCCACACAAGGATTATCTTTATTTATTAGTGAGGATTGAGTAATTTTATTGATTGTTGCCTTATCAAGCTCTTCGGTTGTGGAATCTTCTTGCACGACATGGTTGAGGGCTGTTCCCGAAATTCCCGTTTTCTTTGGGCAATTTGGACTAACATGTCCAAGTTCTCCACACTTAAAGCAAGTCAGTTTACCATGACGGCAGTCCTTGGCATCATGACCCGGCTTCTTGCAAGTAAAACATGTTTTTATATTCGAGTCAGTATTGCCTTTTGTATTGTTTGATACCCTTGCTCCGTACCCAGCAAAATGTTTTTGTAACACACGATCCTCGGTGATAATTCTTACGTGATCTATAAATTCAGGTACCGTATTCACCCACGTACCAAGTACTTGACGTCGCAAAATTGGATCTCGAATTCCGTCAGCTAACAATTCAATCTGCTCTCTTTCTGATAAATTCAGTAATTGCATTAGTTGTAATTTGCTTTCAGCATAATCGACAAATCGTTCCACGCTCGGTCTCCATATTCGGCTGCTAATTCGGCCCATTGTAACCGTATATGATTCTCTGCGATCGAAATATTGACAAATTCGGTCTCTAAAGTCATTCCATGATGATACAGATTCGATGGATTGCCTATGGTACCAATTCAAAGCTCTGTCCTTGAGTTGCCCCGCAGCCGCCAATACCAACGATTCATGCGGAATATTATAGATCCTTGCAACAGCTGTTACACGTTCGACCCATTTCTCAATACTTTCGTTATCTTTTCCAGAAAACGGTGGAATTGTGTTCTTTAAAAATTTTACTTGTTTCCAATCATATGACGAGTTTGACGATGTCTCACGAGAAACACGCGTGCTTATACCTGAGGCATGCCGCGGTAAATTATTATCCAAATTTGAACGCGCGTGTCGAGATTCCTCGTATGCTTGAATTGCACGCCGAATTATTTCTTGCAAATCCGACGGGTATCTCGAATCGCGAGGCGCATTATCGCGTGAACTTCCCGGTTGGTCAAGTCGCGCATCTCCTCCAGAATTTAATTGATTCCCATCGAGAAATGAAGACGGATCCGCAGTAAACGTAGGAGTTACCGCGCCATCTGATCCACTTGGTGGTCTAACGCCAATACGATCAGGCCATCCAATTTTTTCACAGTGCATTGTAATTCGGTCTATCAATACTGCTTTTACTCCGACTGCGTCCAATGCTAGCGATCGCGCCAATTCCCGCAATCCGTCTAGGGTAAGTTGGTCTAATTGTACTCTGTTCATTGTCCGTAATTTATCAGATTACTGTCTATAACACTCGCGAATTCAAGCCTACTCTGCGATAATGCACGATCAATAATTTATAGATCAATTATCAATCAATAGTTCTAGTCGATAATCGCAGTCGATAACCTCAGCCGATAATTCTGGTCGATAATCACAGTCGATAATGATTTTATGTGACTTTAATAGGCGCACTCACAGTACTCATAATGAAAATTATTCACGCTTATACCGAAAAAGTCAAAGTAGAATAGAACAATAAGGCAATCTGTTAATCGCAGGGATAAACAGTTGTTAAAAAGTCAATGTTCAAAAGATTCGTTGAAACAGTATGTAACGTATTACATATAACATATAGCACATGCGCAGTCTTCACATAGACTCATCGAAGGTGATCAAGAAAAATATTTTGCCCGTTGCAAACACGAAAAAGAAAAGAAAAACCGTTAACACAATAAGGTTTATACTTAATGTTCAAAAAGAAAGAGAAAAAAAAAATTTACGTTAATGTTCAATCTCACACGGCGAATTCTATCCCGCTTCTGAGAAATTGTAAGGTCCGTTTATGTCAGGATAGAGATAGAACTTATTAACGTAACAGTAATTTATTAACAACGAATAATAGATTAAATAAAAATGTAATATAACGAAATGATTGTCCAAATAATTCACTTATCTTAACCGTGCTTTCCGGCGACACGTAACCAATTTGAAATTAAGCCAAAGTCCCTCTTGGCTAATAATTTTAACTTGCAAAAGTCCCTCTTTGCTTGTTAATGAAAATTCTGCAAAAGTCCCTCTTTGCGATATGAAAATGATGTCCCTTTGACAAAGTCCCTCTCGTCGTTGGATACACACACTTAAAAATATACTGACTTTATCTCTTAACTGTTCAGAGCCTAAAAGCCTCGTTGCCTGTTCGGGCCCTCTTATATATCCTTTTCGAAAGAACGTTCTCGTTCTTTCTCGAACATTCTGAAAATCTGTTCCCTCCCGGCGACGCCGGAGCGCTTTGCGCATATACAACATAGGCTAGCGCCTTCATACATAAAATAGACACTAATTGATCCGCCGTTATCTACATTATCATAAGAGATTCTTACACTAGCAACGATGTTTTGCACCATGTCAACCGTGAAGTAAGTTGTTTCTTTAGCTACATCTTTAAACTTAATTGTTATACTTTTAAACTCACAATTTATTTTTTTTTCATAGAAAACAAAAAAGTAATATGTCAAAGATGGAAAAAGAATCATCTAGGATCTTGGTTAGAAGATACGCGTTGACAAAAACCAGTTACAAATATCTCGACATCGGAATCAACGTCTCAACGTCGAGCCGTGTGGAAATCGCTCTCGGTGACAACCATAGTAAGGAGCTACGTCTATCATACGACGTATGGAAAGAACTCATGAATCAACGGGACATCATCACCAGCTTCTTTAAGAACGATGTGGACGAAGTACCGTCTCAGACCGTTGGACACTGCACGTTAAGTTTTGGAAAAATGAACAACCTAAAAGTAATGCGCCTGGCAACATCAGCGTTATGTTTAATCATGTCAAACCGAACCGTGTGTAACATGTTTGCACTTGAATATTGCGTAGACTGTATCAATCATTCGTTGAACAACATCACCGGTACGGTTGATGTCAAGTTCGCACACTTTTCAGAAATCGCGAGGAATGCGAAGGACCCCGATCACGTGGCGATTCGCAAAAGCGATTTATTCGATAAGAATAATATAATTGATTGTGAACTGGTGACTCAGGTCTTTGCGGAGTTGTAACATCACATATTAATAAATATTATTTCAACTGTAATTAAAATTTTTTATTATTGTTCCGTGTCATCTTATTCGCTATACCGACTTATTCTACAACGCGCGCATCAAAGTAGAGCGCCTGTTTAAATTGCGTCATCATGTTTGGAGGAGAGGGGGTAAATTCGGAGTGGTGGGGATTTCATATTACAATAATTCTCGGAAGAGAAAAAATACGGATTGTTTATACAAATTGTAGACAGCACCATGTTGTTGGAATGCATCATCGTTATGCTTATAGTTGGTGTCGTGTGCAACAAACGGGTATATAAAACGAGTGAGAAAAAAAACGACTAATCACAGTTGTTCAAAATGGAAAAGGAGCGCGATTTGACCGTACGAGCAGCGAATATCAAAACGACGGGAGAGTTTCTTCCATGGGACTACGAGTGCAACGAGTACCTCGATTCTCTCAAGGAACAATGTCGCAAGAGGCAACGCACCGGAGTAGTCAACTCTCTGGTGGCGCAAATTGCGCGTCTGGAGGGTGTGAGGGACGCCCTGCACGAGCGTTTCGTGCCCGTCGGTGCCGGATACGGTGGATACGAGAAGAAGGGCTACACGTGGAAGGAGATCGAGACGGCGTTTAGGAACCGTGTGCTGACGGGTATGGTTGTCAATCAAAACTATATAGATCCACACGAGTTTTTGAAAAACGTGAGAAATATGGTTATCGAGCGGATCCAGGGCGTCATGGTGGAACACAACAGCGTCAAGATTAACACCGCGTTCAACGGGGAATTCGTCGCGGGCGACAAGAATGCCGTGAAGACCATCGCCACCAAAAATTGCGAGTTGTTTCCCACATCCGATCTCCACGAGTGGTACACGCGGCACGTGGAGAATGATATTCTGGCGGCTCTGGAGGAGTTTCAGGAACGCGATAGCGGATGGGCGTTGTCGCGTATCCTGAATCTCACCGTCAATGTGAACAAGTTCAATCCTCTGCACGCGGGATGCCACATCGAGTTATCGCGGAAAATTATGCTAAAAAGGGCGGTGGTCAACGTGCAATCGACGGACAATGCGTGTTTCGCGTGGGCAGTCGTCGCCGCTCTATATCCAGCGGAAAAACATCCGGAAAGAACGATAGAATACCCACATTACTCGACGGTGTTGAATCTGTACGACATCGAGTTCCCCGTGACGCTGTCACAAATATCAAAGTTCGAGAAACTAAACGCCATCTCCGTCAACGTCTTTACCACCCAAGACTCCAAAATCGTCCCTCTGCGGCTCACCGACGACAAAAAAGAGAAGCACGTCAACCTGCTATACGTGCGTAAAAACAACGATGCACACTTTGCGTGCATAAAGAACCTGCCGCGGTTGGTGAGTTCACAACTGAGCAAGCACACACATAAAATGTACATTTGCGATCGGTAAGTAAAAAGATGCGTATAAAATAAAATAAATCAATATTTTTATTCATAGTTTTAATCAAATAAATTATTACAGGTGTCTACACTACTTTTATACACGGGAGAAGTTGTCAGTCCACAGCGTCGACTGCGGGAAAATGAACGACTGCGCCGTCGTTCTCCCCAGCGAGGACGACAAGTGGCTGACGTTCCGGAATTACAATCGGAAGGAGCGGGTTCCGTTTGTAGTTTACGCCGATCTCGAATGTACGCTCGAGAAAAAGGAGGATCAGGACGGTACTACTTACGCCTATCAACATCACAGAGCCTTTAGCGTAGGATATTATGTAAGTTGCGCTTACGATAATTCGCTCTCTAGTTATAAGTCATATCGCGGTGAGAATTGCACAGCGTGGTTCGTCAACGAACTGCACGATTTGACGCACCGCGTGAAAGCGATCCGCACCACCGTCGTCCCCATGGCGGATCTTACGCGGGAGGAATCGGAGGAATTCCGTAGCGCCGTAACGTGTCACGTGTGCGAGAAACCCTTAACAGCGGACGACACGCGGGTGCGCGATCATTGTCATCTGACCGGGCGTTACCGCGGTGCCGCGCACTCGTCGTGCAATCTAAATTACATAGACTAGAAAATTTTCGAAACATGTCTATAAAGAGTTACGGTTTAGATCCCGCTCATTATTACACTCTACCGGGATACACGTGGGACGCTATGTTGAAGTACACGCGTGTAAAATTCGAGTTGCTCACGGACATCGATATGGTACTGTTTGTCGAGCGCGGTATACGCGGTGGTCTCAGCCAATGCTCCATCGACGTTATCCCGGTGATATTTCACAATTTATCCGGTTACGACGCGCATTTCATTATTAAAGACGTTGCCAATGCTTTCGAAGGCAACGTCGAATTGTTACCGCTGACGAAAGAGCGTTACATTTCATTTACAAAAAATGTTAAAGATACCATGGATCAAAAATCAAAATTGTGTATAAAATTACGGTTTATTGATTCGTTTAAATTTCTCAGTACGAGTCTCGACAAATTGGCATCTTATTTAACTGTGGATGAATTAAAAATTTCACGATCGGAATTCAAACATTTATCCGCGGAAAATTTCAATCTGCTTACTCGGAAAGGCGTGTTTCCCTACGAGTACGTCGACAGCGTCGACAAGCTCCGGGACACAAGCCTGCCATCGCGCGAATCGTTTTACAGCTCGCTCACCGGAGAAACGGTATCCGAGAGCAATTACGCGCACGCGACAAACGTCTGGCAAACTTTTTCGATCGAAGATCTAGGCCAATACAGCAATTTGTATTTGAAAACAGACGTTCTTTTGTTGGCGGATATTTTCGAAAATTTTCGAAACATGTCTATAAAGAGTTACGGTTTAGATCCCGCTCATTATTACACTCTACCGGGATACACGTGGGACGCTATGTTGAAGTACACGCGTGTAAAATTCGAGTTGCTCACGGAAATCGATATGGTACTGTTTGTCGAGCGCGGTATACGCGGTGGTCTCAGCCAATGCTCCAACCGATACGCCGCCGCCAACAACAAATACATGCCATCCTACGACCCATCGGAACCGTCATCGTACCTAATGTACTATGATGTAAACAATTTGTACGGGTGGGCGATGTATCAACCGTTGCCCTACGCCAAATTTCGATGGGTCGATGATGTCGCGAGCTTTGACGTAATGTCCGTTGCATCCGATTCGGCTACCGGTTACGTGCTGGAAGTCGATCTCGAGTATCCGGTGAATCTTCACGACGCGCACGCCGACCTGCCGTTCTGCCCGACGTGCGATAAGCCGCCCGGCAAGCGGGAGCTCAAGTTACTCGCAACGCTGTACGATAAGCAGCGTTATGTCATCCACTATCGTAATCTGCAACAATGCGTGCGACATGGTCTGCGAATTGCAAAGATTCACCGCGTACTGCAATTCGCGCAATCTCCGTGGCTCCGCGGATACATAGAACTGAATACACAGTTTCGGACACGGGCGAAAAATGATTTCGAAAAAAATTTGTACAAATTGATGAACAACGCGGTTTTCGGCAAAACCATGGAGAATGTGCGAAATCACACGGATGTCCGGCTCGTTACACAGTGGGATGGTCGGTACGGAGCGGAGGCTATGATCGCGAAACCGAATTTCCACAGCCGAAGCGTGTTCTCGGAGGATCTGATCGCCGTAGAGTTGCGAAAACTCGAAGTGAAATTCGACAAGCCGATCTACGTGGGTATGTGCATCCTCGACATATCCAAGACCTGCTTGTACGAGTTTCACTACGAGTACATGGCGCCTCTCTACCGCGACAATTGCAAAATTATGTACACCGATACCGACAGTCTGATATACTTTCTGCACTGCGAGGACGCGTATCGGGATATGAAACGCGATATATCCAAATTCGACACGAGCGACTACTCCGAGGACAACGCTTACGGTATGCCGCGCGCCAACAAGAAAGTACCCGGTCTGATGAAAGACGAGAATAACGGCGCGATCATGACGGAATTTGTCGGACTGAGAGCGAAGATGTACGCGTTGAGAGTCACCGGACAAAAAGACACCAAAAAGGTTAAAGGTGTAAAAAAGAGTGTAGTCGCTAGAACGATAACGTTCGACGACTACACTCGGTGCCTCAATGCCGAAATCGAGCTGACGCGGCGTCAATCGTGCATCCGCTCAAAGATGCACGAGGTGTACACCGTGTCGGAGTCGAAGCTCGCGCTCAGTCCGTACGACGATAAGCGGCACGTCGTATCCGGTTCCACCGACACTCTACCATGGGGACATCGCGAGATACATTTGTAAATAATGCTTAGTAATATACATAGTGTTTAATTTATATAGTTTAATATTTTATGTATTATTAGTTTTTTTTTAAATGTATATATTGTAACATATTGTAGTAATAATAAAGAACACCATTGTATATATGTATAATAGTTTATTATAATACAATGTATAATATACACAGTTTATTACAATACATCGTCTTTATTTATCCAAGAGTTGTGCGAATTGTCGAATCCCAACCACTTTACAAACACCTTGTCGTCCTTTCGACGCAACACCTTCTCCACGAGATAAACGTCGGGTTGAGCGGTCTTGAGCAATTCGTGCTCGTAAAAGCCTCCCGCGACCGGATCTCTGCGGTAATCTTTAATCAGATACGTCACAGGATTGGTACGTTGCACCGCGGCGATCTTAAACACCTCCGTCGACCAATTCGGCGTGTATCCTTTCTCGAATACAGTTTTGAATTTGCTCACGCGCACCGGATCACCCACCCTGAATTTCGCCGGCGCGGCAATTTTTATTCTACTGTACACGGTGCTCAAGAGTCCCTTTGCGATCTCGGGAGTGACATCGATCGGGCGCATACCGATCGTACGATGTTTACGACCGTTGTATTCCGAGACCAATCGCGGTAAATCGTCGATCCACTTGTACGATCCCGCGAGCGTGAAAAACTTCCACATTTCGTTCTTCAACGTGCGATTCAATCGTTCCACCACCGAAGCCTTCATGACCGAGTATGTCGAATAATGATTGATGCCGTGTTTCTTGACAAGATTTTAGAAATCTCTGTTGTAAAATTCTTTTCCACGGTCGGTCTGCAAATTTTTCGGAATTCTCTCCCTAAATATCGCGGAAAATGCTTTGGACGTTTTGATTCCACCTTTGGTCTTTAAGGGCACGGCCCACGCGTACTTGCTCAACACATCGATAACGGTTAAAATGTAGTTGTAACCGCCGTTGGATCGCGAGTACGGTCTCATCTCGACAATGTCAGCCTGCCACAAATCATCGTATCCTTTCACGACGACTGGCCGACGCGTAAAGTTTCTTCTCGCCGGTGCGTGGAGCTCGTCCACGAGCGATCTCCTCTCCAGGCTCATTGCGATTCGTTTTGCTTCTTTTTCATCGCCTCATCGTAGTATTTGATGAAATTTTTTCTCACAGTTCTACGAAGATTGTGAATCTCTCGCTCGACAAGACTCTTCGTCTCTCGCTCGCGATCGACGAGTTTTCCATCGAGTAGCGCCACACTCTCGTCGAGGAGACCTCTCAGATCGTGAATCTGGCGTTCCAACGTCACGTATCTGGTCTCGATGTAATCGTCGTGGTCCCTCTTCCAGGTCCGCTCGGTATTCTCCGAATCTTCGAGTCGCGAAAGTACTTCTCGCTTAAAATTTTCATGGAGCATACGATCTCGATTCGCACGATCGCTCATAAGCTGGAAGTGATGATCCAGATGCAGCTTGTTGACGGCGTCGGTGTCCGCTTCAGGGTCGGCGAGATGTCTGATTACGCGTGACTTGGCGTTGAAAACCCCACCATCCTTGCAGAGACAATTCTCGCGCACGTAATTCTTCGAGACTCCACCGCTTTGTCTCGTCACCCTGGCGCTTCCTCCTCCTAGCTGTAGTCCGAATTTGTTGATAGACATTCCCGTAGCATCGCACGAACAATACTGGCTACAGCGATGACAACGACGATCAATTTATAATCAGACCGGCTTCGCGCAGTTCCTCGATAATCGAGAGAAACTCGTTGTCGTGCGCGTTGTTTCCCGCCTGACGGGAGGCGTCCAGCAATCGAAGGCGATCCACCAATTCGTTCGGATCATCCCAGTGCACGTAATCGACCGCGTTGTCGGTCACAGTCATGGTCTGTGGTACGTTACACTTGGGTAACGTGCGACCCGCACCTCTCTTGTCGAGATGTGCGACACCTCCACCTTTCTTAGATATCAGAGGTGTGATGATATGTTTGTATTTGTATCCTTTGTTTCCCAAAACAGGTAAATGCGCGTTATGACCGCGTCTGTGAGCGTTAGTAGCTAGTAGTATGCTCTTGTACTTTTGTTTGTCAGCCTCCGTACACAGCGTATCGTCGGGAAGTCTTTTGAATATTAATTCAAACATGCCGGGCGTGCCAGCGTATTTCACACCGTCCACGATCAAATTGTCGTCTCGATCGATGTCGAAGGTCTTGTCCCCGAGAAACGTTTCCGCATCGTTGAAGTATACGCCGTACACGTTGTCGATCCCTCTCTTCTTGTCACCGCTCAAGAGCTCCCCGATGTACTCTTGGCCCAGCGGGCCCATTTGACCGTACAGCGCTTCCCGACCATCGGACGTTTGCATCGTCTGTCTCACGGATGTCGCGAAAGACGGGTCCGTGGTTTCGAACACGTTTTCAATAGGTAAATTTATCGACGATTCAAACGCCAATTTTTGCGGCTGGAACGGCGTCGAGGCTTGTATCGGTGTCGTCAACGGGGTACGCTTGATTTTCTTCTTCCTCTTCTCGAAGCTCGACCGCTTTCGTTTGATATCCGGCTCGTTTGTAATCTCGAGATCGTCAACCGAATCATCGTCACTCTTGATGTTCTCGACGATTCGTTTCAACGGCTCTACGATCGGTTTCAACCGTTTCTCCAATTGCGCCTCTTGCTCCACTCTACCCGTCTTCAACGTCCGGTGCTTCTTGCGAATCGACTCGCTCGTACGAGCGATTTCCTTCGCGATCTTCTCCCTCTCGTCGATATCTTTCGTGTCGAGCGTCATCGTCAACGTCTCGAGAACGACTAACCATTCCGCGGTACCGCAAACTCGTTAAAACCACGTCTGTATTGTCCATCGTTAATCGCACTATCCTTGTCTATCACTAAAAAACCGTACTTGTATCGCCAACATGCGTAACACAATGTACCGAAATCTTTGTACGTCATGTCCGTATTCACATGATCGTTGTAGACGTGCTTAAGGTTTGTTCCATCTTGCTTGAATATTACGAGTAAATTCGCGTTGTCGCGCACGAGATGTTTAGATATTTTCGCGTACGTTTGGCACAGATAGAAACAATCGACCTTCGAATGTCGACCCATAGCAAAGTACTCGCGTATCGCATTCTGCTTGTCGCACGCTATATCGTCGAAAACGAATACGGAATTCGGTAACGCCTCGCTGTGCGGTACAATTGTATCGTTGTCCGAGAACGTAAAGTAGCCGATTTCATCGATCGATCCGAGCAATCTTTCGAGATACCGATACTTTGGTTGATTCAACGATTTCGAGTACACGTACACGTTTTTGAAACGTACACCGTTCGGACTTTCCAGCAGACTGATCATTACATTGGTTTTACCGCAATTCGAGGGACCGCAAATGATACCGCGTATTGTGTTTGGCAGCATTTTACCGTGTCTGCACGCCTTCTCACAAACCCCTTGCGTCTTATCATCCATGTTTTTCACACGGATCGTGTACGGTTGTTGTACAAATTTCATTTTTTACCAGACTCTTTCTCATCCTTGTTATTACGCGACGAGTGCGTGGTATCGGATGTCGGAAAGAGCGGTGCTCGGATATTCGTCGCTAGATCTAAAATATCTCTATTTCCATACATGATTCGGACATTATCCTGAAAAAAAAATATTGTTTCAAACACACGATTAGCGATGCACGTTTGCGATATTCACCTCCTTCCGTTCCTTCTTATTATCCCGGTTATTCATTGTACGTCGTCGTCCGACAAACTTTGATATTCCACTAGTTAGCGATCGATACGCGCCTCCTATTTATAGGTGATCGCTGTCGAAACACACCTCAGTTGGAAATGTGATTTACACGCAATACGTTAGAATTCGCGTTCTATGAAACGATACAAGGGTGCCGGTTTACTGAACAGTGTGATAAATCAACTACCGTTGGAGCTGCATATACCCGGCTACCAATTTTGCGGGCCAGGGACTCGTCTGCGGAAACGACTCGCGCGAGGGGATCGAGGTATCAATCCGTTGGACGCGGCGTGTCGCGATCACGACGTCGCGTACTCGCAAAACCGCGAATCAGCGGACCGCCACGCGGCTGATCGCGTTCTCGCCGATAAAGCGCGGGAGCGGATTACCGCTGCGGACGCGACTCTCGGTGAGAGGGCCGCCGCTACCGCCGTATGGGCTGCTATGAAAGCAAAGACGAAATTGGGGATTGGTATGACAAAGGGAAAGAAGAAGAAGAAGAAGATCAAGAAGAGGAGAACGCTTCCGACGGCGAAACGCGGTGGTATGTTACCGTTGTTACCGCTCTTGGGAGTCATCGGTTCGCTTGACGGTGGAGCAGCGGGTGTTGCAAAGGCGGTGAACGACTCCAAGGCCGCGCGACGACAACTCGAAGAGATGAAACGTCACAATAAAGCTTATGGAAGGACGGGGGATTTATCTCGCTCCGTACAAGCGGGGCAAAGAATTGAAGAAGAAGAAGAAGAAGAAAAAAAAAAAACGTCGAAAAAACGATAGAGATGCCCGCGGGTGCCACCACCAATCTACAGTTGTCACGAATAGCGAAGCGTATGCGAATACCGTATTTCCGAGGTGTCTACATGCGTAACGCTTTACCCGACGAGATACACCGAAACGCGAGCGGTATCGTGAATTTGGACGATGTCGACGGGCCGGGCACGCATTGGGTGGCGTACGCCAAGAGAGGTGATCGCGCCGTATACTTTGACAGCTTTGGCAATTTGCAACCGCCGAAGGAGCTTACACGCTACCTCGGAGACACCGATACAACGATAACGTACAATCGCACGGTCCACCAGACGTACGATCAAACGATCTGTGGACAATTGTGTCTCCTGTTCCTCCAGAAAATAGATATAAAAATCGATCAGCCATCGATCGACATCAGTCGTCGATGGAATCTCGGCAATGTCGCTGACGCTCACTCTAAGCGGTAAAAGCAGCGTTCTCACGGTGGATTATTTTCCACCGATAGACTTGAGCGATGGGGACTACGAGCTCGGCCTAACCACGATGGAGACCTACAACACGATTCCGAACGTGACGGTAGCGAACGATAAATTTTATTTCGACGACAATGACGAAGAAATTACAATTCCCGAAGGATCGTACGAATTGGACGCCATTGCTTCTTATCTGAAACGCGCGATACTGCAAAAACGAGGAAAAGGCGAAGAGCAGGATTATCCATTGTCACTTCGTCCCAACATTAATACCATGAGGAGTGAAATCATGTGCGCTTTTCGGATAAATTTCACCAAACCGAATACTATCGGACCATTGTTGGGATTTTCGACGGGTCGTATACTGGAACCGAGAAAGTGGTACGAATCAGACTCCTCGGTAAACATCATCAACGTAAACATTATTCGAGTGGAATGCAGCATTACCGCGGGTGCGTACGCCAACGACAAGTCGGTGCACACGATACACGAATTTTCACCGAACGTGCCTCCGGGATATAAAGTCTCGGAAACACCGGCGCAAATCATTTACCTTCCGGTCATCGCGAGGAGTGTTACCGATATCACCTTGCGTGTGGTGGATCAAGACGGACGATTGATCGACTTTCGCGGAGAGGAGATTACCATCAGACTGCACTTGCGGCGACGCGGTGCGAGGAAATGCTCGTATTGAACGAACAGCGAGTGATTGAGAGAACAACAAAAATTGTGAAAAAATCGCCATTCAAGAAACTCAGTACGACGAACGTAAACTTTTTACAATCGTTGGGATTCGTTGTGAGAAACGCTTAAAGAGATGGATATACTCGACATTGTTGACGAGCCCGTCTTCGACGAGCGTATCGTGAAATATGAGATGCACACGTACAATCCGTACGCTAACACGACGTTGGGACACAGCGACGAGATACGAATACCTATACAACAACAGGATTTGTACACGTTGCCGTGTGAGAGTTTTCTCTACGTTGAAGGAAAACTCGTTATGAATCCTACCGGTGAGAATAGAGATGTCCTGTGTATTATGGGAAATAATTGTGTCGCGTTCATGTTTGAAGAAATGCGATACGAGCTCGACGGAGTTGAAATCGATCGTAACAGAAACGCTGGAATAACAACGACGATCAAAAATTATATATCGCTGACGACGGAGAAGAGCAAGATGCTGAAATACGCATCGTGGAATCCAAATGGATATTCGTTGATCGATGGAAACTTTAATTTTTGCGTTCCGCTCAATGCTCTGTTTGGATTCTGCGAGGACTACAAGCGCATCGTGATCAACGCTCGTCACGAACTTGTATTGATACGATCGCGCAACGATAACAATTGTCTCGTAGGACGAGCCGGTGCGAATCCGACGATCGAGCTACTCAAGATACAGTGGCGAATGCCTCACGTATCTCTGAGCGAAGTCAACAAGCTGTCTCTTCTTCGAACTTTGGAAAGCGGACGATATCTGAGCGTGTGCTTCCGTTCGTGGGATCTGTACGAGTTTCCTCTGCTGCAAAACACGACCAAGCATTCCTGGGCGATCAAAGCCGCGACGCAATTGGAAAAACCGCGATACGTAATCTACGCTCTCCAAACCGGTCGAAAAAACGTACTGTCTGAAAACGCTGCGCAATTTGACGATTGTAAACTCACCAATGTGAGACTGCATCTGAATTCAGATTTTTATCCGTACGACGACATGAACTTGGATTTCGACAGAAATCGATACGTTATACTGTACAACATGTATGCGCGTTTCCGCAAAGCCTATTACGGACAGGACGATACGTATTTGGATATCGATGATTTCTTGATAACCGGTCCGTTCGTAGTCATAGATTGTTCGCGACAAAACGACTCTGTCAAGAACGCCACCGTCGACGTGCGAATAGAATTTGATTGTAAGGAAAATATACCGGCCAACATCACCGCCTATTGTCTCGTTATACACGATCGAATGGTCGAATATAATCCACTGAACAACATTGTGCGCAGACTCGTGTGAAAAGTTATAAATTAGACGTGTGCGTACGCGGACATGTCAGTTTTCCGACGATCGACGACGATGTCGAATGTACCAATTTTCGTCGACTTGCAAGGTTACGCGTTCAACATTTTTATCGTGAAAGAAGCAGCGGTACTTCGAGATGGCGAAACGCTGTCTCATTACGTATTTCGTGAACACGTACCGTGGTATCTGTTGACGAAATCGGAAAAATCGCTGGTGTGTTGGTTATACGGATACACCATCACGGCTTCCGATGGGAAGATGGACACGTCTCGTACAGTTGGATGAAAAGCCTCATCAACAACGCCATTGGTACGGAACCGCCTCTGATATACGTAAAAGGACTCGAGAAGAAAAAGTGGCTGTGCGAGATTTTGGAAGATGATGTAGAGATCGAAACGATCGATGCGGATTACGAAGATATCGCACGCCTGACGAACTTGGATGTAATCGGAACCTTGTGCTGCGCGTATCACACGAAACATTGCGCTATGCGGAATGTTTGCAAATTGTACAAGTGGTGGTTTGAGCGTAACAAACGTGTAACATAACAATGATTTATATTAATAAAATGATTTATATTAATAAAATAATTTATATCGTACGACTTTTATTCCACCACAGTTATACGATCCTCGTGACATATGATCTGTCGCTTATCTCGCAGTAGGATAGGTCAGTGAATAGGATGGGAAAAGAGTCTGGTAAAAAAAATAAAAAATTTATTTATTTAATATGAATAATATTTATTAAAAAAACAATAAAAAAAAATATATGTATATTTAAGCAAACAGAATTTTTTTTTTAATTGCAAAAAAAAGTTCTTTCCTCGCGAGGAATCGACTGGTGAAACCGACGACTTCGAAAGCGTGTCGCAGGAACCTCGCCCGACCAAGTTTCCTCCGACTCTTCTTCTCTACCACCTGTTTGAACTGCAAAAAGTCAAAATTAAAAAAAAAAATTAATGAATTAATTAAAAAGTTTGAGTATGAAAATACTCACCTCTCGATTTTCTTCTTTTTATTTTACTCCCCCGTTTGAAAATTCTAATCGAAAAAGTAAGACATCACAGGGGGGCTGCATCCTGTGAAAATTTTAATGTTTAAAAAAAAAATAAAATTCAAACATAAAAGTAACTGTAAAAATTTTCAATCTTTCTTACCTCTGTCACCCATTCCCCATCCGTCTTGCGTGTAGCCTTCCTCATCCCCTCCTTCATAAGTCCTCTCCTCTTCCTCTTCCTGCTCTTCTTCCTCTTCCTGCTCTTCTTCCTCGCGAAGTGAGCTCATCGATTCGTCGCTCACGAGATCGACGAGCTCAGGCGTTAGAACAATTCGAGCGCGAGCTGAAACATTAAATTTTTTTTTTTGTAAAATTTCCTACTATAAAAATCGATGCTGTTATTTCATATAAATAATGTATACAGCGACTTACACGAGGGTCCGGCCTTAGGCGAGGTATCCGCTCGACGTCTTACCCCGAGACGTCGAGTAGCTCGCTCGTCGTGGTTTCGACGCGTACCACGCACCACACCCTCCACCACCATAGTTTTTTTAGATGTTGGATGTTGTAGCGTTCCTAAAAAATAATGATTTTAATTTTTTAAAACTTTGTTTTAATATTCATAATAAAAAAAAAAACTTACCATTTTTTACAGCATCATTATAGCAATGCGACAGCCAGGTGATATAACCTCCCGCATTTTCTTCAGCATCGCTGTAAATACGTCTCATTTCGACAATTTCCCCAGCAATAATCAAGAGCTGAGGATAATTCGAAAAATGTCCCAACCGAAATAACACAGCGAGCACCGCGCTAGGGCACGCACCCGCAAACTTTGCGAATACCGTATAATTATCATCGTCGTTGTCGGACAACGACGATAAATAATTATCAACGCATAGCCCGTTTAAGCTATGCGTCAATCGCAAACACGAATCGATTATTTTCCGACAACTAGACATTTTTTTAAACGAATAACTACGTTACGAACTTTGTGAACAACGAAGGTCTATTATGGATGCAGTACTTAATCCCGACTTATATACCCTTACATCAAAGATGCCGCTAAATCTTATTATAATCTTATTATATTCGCTTATTATAGTCGCTAACTAACATTCGTATCGATATCCACTATAGTTTACAATAATATAGTTCTTTATAATATGCCGAAGACGAGATGACTCGCTCGACAGTAGCATCTCCTTTTCGAGGAATAGTAATCGCGGATCTAAGGTTTCGCCAGGACGATAGGTGCTAAGCTATTCGTATCGATATCCGCTGATAGTTTACAACAATAAAATTCTTTATAATATGTCGAAGACGAGATGACTCGCTCGACAGTAGCATCTCCTTTTCGAGGAATAGTAATCGCGGATCTAAGGTTTCGCCAGGACGATAGGTGCTAAGCTATTCGTCGCTAACTAACATTCGTATCGATATCCGCTGATAGTTTACAACAATAAAATTCTTTATAATATGTCGAAGACGAGATGACTCGCTCGACAGTAGCATCTCCTTTTCGAGGAATAGTAATCGCGGATCTAAGGTTTCGCTAGGACGATAGGCCAGCGTATGATATTTCCATCTATTCAACGTCTATCGTACGTCTTTTAACGTCAATCGAACTACTTTTAACATCTATGTAACATCTTTTAACGTATTGTTGAACGTCTTACGTACAACTTTTAACATCTATTGTACGTCTTTGAACGTCAATCGAACTACTTTTAACATCTATTGAACGTCTATCGTACGCCTCTCGTACATCTTTGAACGTCTATCGTACGTCTTTGAACGTCTATCGAACGTCTTTCGTACGTCTATCGAACGTCTATTGTACGTCTTTGAACGTCTATCGTACGTCTTTGAACGTCTTTGAACATCTATGGAACGTCTATCGTACATCTTTGAACATCTCTCGTATGATTTTTATTCCACCTCAGTTATACGATCCTCGTGATATATGCTCTGTCGCTTATCTCGCGAAGAGATTATTCGTAAGAACATCTATCGTACGTCTTTTTGAACGTCTATCGAACGTCTTTGAACGTCTATCGAACGTCTTTTAACGTATTGTTGAACATCTTACGTACATCTTTTGTACATCTTTTCAACATTACTTAAACCACTTTTAACATCTATCGAACGTATTTTAACGTTTATTACTACAGCGAAATTGACGTTTTTTTTTGCGTCGAGCTGTATATAAGGTGTGCGGAAGAGAGTAATTTATCAGTTCAAAGTGTGCACGCGGTGGAGAAAAAAGTATAGAAAATGGAGCGTGATCAGAATAGAAAAAATTCCGAATACAAGAAGTGTAAAGATTGCGGAGTGTACCACAAACCGATAGCTGTAGTCGAGCCTCGTCCGAGGACGACTCAAGCGCCTCCCCCCGTTCCCCCTCGTAATCGTGAAAGGCGTTAGAGGCTCAGTTGAAACAATTTTTTTTTTTTATCTATGTAACATCTTTTACAAAAATATGAATAAAATTTGCTAATATTAATCTTATTGCGATTTTTTCTCCTTTCACTTCCCATCCTTAAATTACATATTAAGTTTAGATTAAAGTTCCTATTAAATTTATATTTTACCGCGGATAATTTGTATTAAAAAGAAAACTTGAAGTATATTATTGGTGTTTAGAATAAATGTATAACTTAATTATTTCACTCTATATCATTCGTCGTAAATAAAAGAAAAAAAAAAAATGATTTATATCGTACGACTTTTATTCCACCTCAGTTATACGATCCTCGTGACATATGATCTGTCGCTTATCTCGCGGTAGGATAGGTCAGTGAATAAGATGAGGCACAGGAATAATAATTTAAATTATTTTTATTTAATATGAATAAGTTTATTTTAATAAAACTTTTGAAATTGTTTATTTAAATGGTCCGCTACAACGGTGTAACTTAACTCGCGATAAGTCGGTACAATCGACGCGTTCTCTTATATTACTACTGCGGGATGATAATAAAAAAAAGACTTACATTTTAAATATAAAAATTTTTTATTTCAATATTCGCATACAAACATTTCCGACATTTCGTCGGCATCGACACAACACATCAACTGTACGATGCCTAAGTACTCGACTTGCGTCTTACATTTTGATAACAATTTTTCGAAGCGATCCCGACCATACGTCTGATACAATTGTCGAATATACTTCTCCGGAAGCGGTAGATCGCTCAATAGGTATCTGCTTGCGACGTTCTGGTTTATGACCTTCCTGGCGAGTTCGACGAGACTCCTCGGCTGTCGCATCGTGGTGATCCTGAAACATTTTACAATACACCTAAATATCTACTCGCTGAATATTTCTCACTTTCTATTTTTAGAGATATTTTTCTCACCTAATTCGCACAGAGTGCAATCTTTAACGTATGGCGCGGGTCCGTCGATGTGGTCGCGCTGCCACGGTTGATTGTGATGTTTCTTGCACCGACGGTAACCCTGCACTTCCGGGTCCACTCTTACGTGTTCCAGAAGTTTCTCCCACACTTGGTCCACGAACCGAGCAAACTTGCTTAATAAAATCACCTTTGGCACAAATTCTAACTCCGCTGCTGTTAAATTGAGAATATCGCGTTCATCCGAGAGTGCGATGAACATTTCGACTGTTATACCACTCGTTCTTCGCGGGCCGTATATACTCTTATTGTATAAACATTGCGATGATGCATTCCGACAACATGGCGCTCCACTTTGATGCGCAGAGAAAAACCAAAGGATCTAAACAGTTCTCGGAATCCCTATCTCTTCCAGAAATCCTTATCTCTCGACGACTCATGTTTGTATTAACAATCCTTATCTTATCTCTTCCGGGAATCCCGGAAATCCCCCACTTCCAGGAATTATTGTTATCTGATACCCCCCACCACTCCTAAATTACCCCCTCTCCTCCAAAACGATGACGTCATTACCCCCTCCACTGTTATCTGATACCCCTCTTTCCCTCTTCACCCGCACCCCCCTCATTGCCCCTGGGTTAGAACCGGCATAGTATAACTACTAAAGTCACAATAAAAGAACGGTTACAATTACTACATATTCATATTTTTCGGACAATTTATTTTCGACTACGTACGAATGTTATCTCGAATCGGTAGAAAGGATGAATTCTTTCCTTGATAAAGACTCGGAAGAAACTCTTGAAATTCCCTCAACTCAATTTACATCTCAGAATTCTAATTTCCCTGTTTTTTTTCATCATACTCGACTTCCTCGATTATTCCAAAATTCAACGGCTCTCCTTCCGAATGGCTATCTTTCAAGGATCTTTTTACTTCTCTCATTTCAGCCAACCCAACATTGTCATCAGTAAAAAAACTTCAATATCTTAAAACAAGTTTAACAGGATCGGCTTCTCATTTATTAAAAAATACAACACTCACTGGTGATAATTTTCAGATAACGTGGGAGACGTTAATTTCTTTTTATGCAAATAAACAACTTTTCGTAAACTTAGTTCTACATTCTTTTACGACTTTTAAACGTAGGTCAAAGGAATCAGCCGTTATGGAACAGCTTTACACTAATATTATTCAAATTTATCGCACACTCGAAACATTAAAAAGGCCTGTACGTACATGGGATGACATTTTTGTATTTATTGCAGTTCAGAGGCTCGATTCAGAGTCAGTTAAAGCTTGGGAACATTATTTAGGCTCTTCAGAGGAGCTTCCTACGTGACGTCAACTGAACGAATTTTTGCTGTCAAGGCTTCTCTCTCTCCAAGCTTTCGAAAAATTTCGAACAGGAAAACCTTCTACTTTCTCACACTCTAATACTACTAAGTCTCATTTTTAAGGAAAGGCGAAAGATGCTCACTCTCATAAACCTGGTTCATGCGCCCTATGTTCTTCAAATCACTACATTACAAATTGTCCTCAGTACAGCTCAAAATCAATACAACAACGATTGACTATTATTAACAAAAGTAAACTCTGTTATAATTGTCTCGGATCTCATAAAGTATCTAAATGTCGGATAACTAAACTGCCTTAAATGCGGGCATAAACATTACACAACAATACATCAAAATAATAATAGGATAACAAATAAAACAAATCAAAAATAGAACATCGACTTCTGCAACCTCATCATTGAAAGACAACCGCTACAGAAGGAAAATCCACTGAAACTCATGTGCTCCATTCGTCGATGGAACCAAAACCATTCAATTCAGTTGTTCTACTTGCTACTGCTCAAATCTTCGTTATATCAGATAGTAGGGGAAAAAACAAAGGTGAGAGCATTAATTGATCAAGGTTCTGAAATTTCTCTTATCTCAGAACATATAGTTCAGCTACTTCACCTTCCAAGAATTCATTCTTCTGTTTCGTTATATGGCATAAGAGGTCAGAAGGCGAATAAGACTAAAGGCTTGACTCATGTCACTCTAAGATCTCACTTTTATGCTAGCTCTGAAATCTCCATATCTACACATATTTTACCTAAATTAATCACGTCTCTTCTGTCAATGTTCAAAAACAAGTTTGGCCTCATTTAGAAAAACTTCCATTAACTGATCCTAATTACAAGTCTCCTGGATCCATTGATATAATACTAGGAGCCGATGTTTATTCTCAGATTATTGAGGACGGAATCGCTAAAGAAGAAGCAAACTTACCAATTGCACAGCGATTATCGCAGAACTATATTTGGCTAGGTGATTTCAGGTCCTGCTAACAACACCTCAATAAAATCGTCACATGGATATCATATATCAGTTGATAGAGAACTTCATGATCTTCTTCAACGTTTTTGGAAGCTCGAGGAAGTATCATCTTTAACTTCATCATCTCTATCAAACGACGACCAGAAATGTGAGCGACATTATAAACTATCTCATTCGCGAGATCAACAAGGAAGATACACAGTAAGGCTTCCATTCAAACAATCCGCAGCTAAATTAGGAGATTCTCGTTCAAGAGCCCGCCGTATAATCATAAATCTATCAAAAAAATTCGCAAATAATTCAAATTATGAACACATTTATTCAGAATTTTTAGTTGAATACGAGATATTAGGTCACATGAGACTTGTACCTAATTCTCAGCCAGAACCTGAGTTAATCTATTATCTTCCACATCATAGAATTATTCGAGAAACCAGTTCGACCACGAGACTTACAAGGAAAACACCAGAGATTGTTCTCTCCGATTTGGCTGACTTTTATATACAGGGTGTCCCATTTTAAAAACCCCACGTGAATAACTTTTCAGAGAAACATTTTCAAGAAAAATGATTTAGATTAAAGTTATTGGGTTTAGAGGGGGACATTTGATGATGACATTGGTTTAACCTAGGGTGTACATGCCAAGGTCATATGGAGGTCAACTTTGTTTTTTTAAATAGAACACCCTATTTTTGATTCCAAAATCTAATAGCTGGTGTCAAGAGCTTCTCAAAACACTATAATGAAGTTGAAACAATCCGTTTATCTGCGCGGAATAGTTTGCCGGGATCAGGAGTTCGGTCGGTTGGGGGCGCGTTAAAAGAATGCGCTGTTTTGTATTAATAAAATATAATGAGGTTTATTACGTAAATTAATGTTAGATATATACAGCCGTGTGGATACGGAGAGTATTAATGTGGTGTCTGAACGCGTGTTGCAAAATTATAATAGTTACGGCGGCGTAAGGCGGCGTGTAGCGGTGGTCGTATGGAAGCGTCGGCGCAAGCGCGGGTGCCGCGGTTGTCTCTAGATCGCTACGGGCGTGTGGATCGATATGGGCGCGCGGTATCGACTATCGATCGAACTGATCGATGGTTCGGGCGCGTGCGCGGTGATTCGATGATCGCTCAAATCGACTAATCGCGATTGTCTGCCGGATGTAAGGACCCGATTTGAAGGGATGAAGACGGGATCGAGGACACACGTATTGCCCGTGTCCTACGGTGATCGGAAGTCGGAAGCGGAGCCGAGTATTCTCAGCGGTATACGAGTATGCTCGTATGTAAGAAGCGAAGCCGAGTATGCTCGGCGATATACGAGTATGCTCGTATGCGAGGATCGAGGCCGAGTATTCTCGGTGACGTACGAGTATGCTCGCACTGAGGAACGGAGGACGGTTCCTGGGGCCGAGTACGCTCGGTCGGAATATGAGTATCCTCGTATCGATGCATGCTGCATCGTTACAAAGTTATTTTTCATTAAGTACTTTTCGAGTTACATATGAGGCTTGAAAGTTACAGCATCTTGACATAAAATACAAAATATCTTGTAAAACATTGAATTTTCGGGAATCTTACCTTAATATTTTTATGCACAAAATAATGAGACGAATCAATTGGTATAAAGAAAACACATAGTTGCTTTCAAGAAAAAATATGTAATTTGCAACATGCAACTGCATACTTTTTTTTAAAACCAATGTGTTTTCTTTATACCAATTCATTTGTCTTATTATTTTGTGCATAAAAGTATTAAGGTAACATTCTCAAAAACTGAATGTTTTACAAGATATTATATAGCACAAAAATTCATAAATGATAAGATCAGGCCAAGTTCCAAAAAAGACACTCCAATATGTTTATATTTTAATAATAATCTGAATTTTTAATATATTACCAACATGAAAAGTAACTGATATATTGTTCAAGGTGCAAATTCAAAATAAACATACATAAAATATACATAAAATGTATAAATAAAACTGATCATAATTTGATTCTAGAAAGTAAGTGATATATTATTCTTAGTGCACATACAAAATTTTTTAAAATTTAATTAAAATAACAAAATATTTATTAAAAAATACAAAAACACTTGGCGCTGCCAACGGGCTTCACCATCCCCCCTCCCCCTAGCGCAACCCCTTTACGCCATTTCCCCCTTTCCTCCCCTCCCCCCCCCCCGTCAAGAGGCTCCACCACCCCTCCACCCCTTTACATCTTTACACCTATAGTATTATGAAACAACGAAAATGAGTAATAATGTAATAATAGCATGATTAACTGACATCATGTAATTAATTGACATTATGTAAGTTAACATGTTGTTCGGTGTGGCAGCGCCAAGTGTTTTTGTATTTTTTAATAAATATTTTGTTATTTTAATTAAATTTTAAAAAATTTTGTATGTGCACTAAGAATAATATATCACTTACTTTCTAGAATCAAATTATGATCAGTTTTATTTATACATTTTATGTATATTTTATGTATGTTTATTTTGAATTTGCACCTTGAACAATATATCAGTTACTTTTCATGTTGGTAATATATTAAAAATTCAGATTATTATTAAAATATAAACATATTGGAGTGTCTTTTTTGGAACTTGGCCTGATCTTATCATTTATGAATTTTTGTGCTATATCACCTACTTTTTTACATTTTGTGCACAGAATTCTATCCCAGATTTTTCTAATTGACCGCCTAGGGCAAGCCTGAATTCAACGCTATTGCAGCCGTAAACGCTATAATTGCGAAAATAATTTTTGTTTGGGGCCCAAAAATAATTTTTTTAATTTGGCACCTAGGACAAGTCTAAACTCAGCGCTATGGCAGCCGATGTTTTAGTTCAGCGCCTACGGCAGCTTTTATGAAGCGCCAGAGCAGCCGATTAATTGTTATAATTTTCCGGATCTAAAAAATTCACGTAAATTTACTATAAAGAAATTCCGACACTTACATTCGAGGAAAGTGTCATTAAATGCAGTTATTTCCAAAATCACTTAATCTGCTCCAAGAACAATATGTACGCCCCTTGTGCTCCTTTGGGCCAGTTTTTCTTAATGACTTTCATGTCATTAGAGCAATACCATTCTGATTTTTTTTCTGCTCTCAACATACACGTGTAGTGACCACGATTCATTTCTTCGCCTTCGTGAAATATAGCGCTTATTACCTTGTACTTTTTTTTATCTATCGTGATATTATTCGTCGGTACGGCGTTAATCCGATTGTTGATAATTTTTTTGCAAACACCGTTCACAAAAGTGTATAAATTGAGCTGTATCACTAAGATGGATAAAGTCGATTCGATTACGGTTTTCTTTTTCAGAACGGAACCTTTACATGCGTTACAACTGCCGTCTATCGTTTCCCATTTGGAAAATTCCGAATCAATCAAAGTTTGTAGCGTGACACCTCTTTTTCTTTTTAATGTCGATTGTATAGGTAATATTAGCAAACAACTTTTTTCCAACGTAGTTACCGTGTAATTACATTTGGCATTTGAGCAACATGTTACGTGCTTCAATTCGTGTTCCAATATATCATTGATTTCAGAATACGTCGACATTAGAGCCATGAAAAATTGCGAAGCATCTTGTTGTATTCGTTCTTCGAAGCATTCTCCGACAGATCTTCTAACCGCTTGAACGTTGCAATATTTACGCTCAGTATACGCGCATATAGCATCAGTCAATGCGTTCGATGCTTTATATTTTAGTATTTGTTGCCTGATACGCACGCAATGAAATACACACTGCAATATTACATTAGCGTAACACGAAACATTATCGTCATTAAGAAGGCCGTATATTTTCCACGTAATTACACTTTTTGATTCCTCGCAACCATGATTCTGTACATTATCAATGATACTAGGTATGGTCCATCGACGATCGTAAACTTTTATAGCCTTTTTCTTGGATAAATCGATTTGTGGCAGCTGAGATTTGAACAAAGATCTTAGTCGATTATATTCCGAAATGGCTCCTGAGTGTGCTTGAACTGATGCCGGATTGAAGTTTATCAAATGTAGGCCTTCCAATGTACTCACTCGAGACAAACCTACATAGGCTTGACCATCACTGAATACAGTCGTTCCCAGATCCATCATTGCATTTTTACACGTAACGCCTTGACTTTTGTGTATAGTTATTCCATAACTGAGGGACAATGGAAATTGTTTGCGATGTACCACTATTTTGTGAAATATCTCGAATTTAATGTCTACTCTCGTTATTGCGAATTCTTTGTTATCCGAAGTAACTAATGTGACGGAATAAATATTTCTATCAGCAGCACGATTAACCGCAACTACATTGCCTATTGTTCCGTTGACAAGTCCCAGAGTTACGTCAATGTTTCGTCGAATCATCACTTTAGCACCAATTTTAATCATTATTACTCTTTCAATGCCTGCCGTTTCTGAAACTTTGTCATCTTTATCTTCCAAGGTTTTTTGCACTTTTTTTCTCATTGCTGGAGCACAGTCGACATCATCTTCTGCTATTAGTAGAATTTCCTCGCCGTCGATTTTATTAAGCATTGCCGTGTTCAAAACCTTGCACAAATAACACGTAGGTAATAAACATATTGTATCGGTCGGTAATTGATTCATATAAGTGTAAAGTTCATTCAATCTTTCGTCGCAACTATTTTCTTTGAAAATGATTTTTCTTGATTCAAGTACATTGATGTCAGAATCCGTTATGAGACCTATTCGTATTCTAGAAAGTATATCGCGATATCTGTTGTCGCCTCTTTGTCGCATATTTATCAAGAGTTCGTCGTAATCAAACAATCTCCACAAGTCAAATCCACCCATGGTACCTAAATACTTCTGAACATCTGATCGAGACATTTTAACGAACGGAGGATGTCCTTTTACAGGAGGAAGCTGCAACAAGTCTCCAAACAAGAGAATGTGTTTTCTACCAAAGAAACCATCATTTGTATCTGTCGTATCAAAAATTTCACATAATCGTAGATTGATAAACATAAGTGTCACATTCGAAATCATGGATACTTCATCGATTATGAATAGTTCGACATTCTTCAATTTGTCTCTCAAAATTTTCAAGATTACGTCTGACAATTGCACGTACTTAGGCGTAGATTCATGAGTGACGGGTAGCTGAAACATTCTATGGATTGTCAGGCCATCGATATTGAATGCTGCAATACCCGTGGGAGCAGATATCGCAGTCGTTTTTTTCAAATTTATTTTGATCCAATGTTTGATCGTTTCAATAAGAAAACTTTTTCCTGTACCACCCTCACCGCTTACGTACAATCGTAGAATATGATTTTTATTTTGTAAAACTTGGCATACCCTGTCGAAGACTCTTTTCTGATCTTTGTTCAATTGCGACATCATTTGCGATAAATTAATCGGGGCGTCAATCTTACCAAAATCTTCCAGATTTTTCATCGCGTCGTCAGCTTGTACTGGATTGCAATCCAGTTCATCGTCATCAGATTTGTCTCCGTCTGCTATTTTTAAATCATTTTCACGCTTCTCGATCAATTCAGTAACATCCTCAAAAGCTTTCTGTATTTCTTCGAGCCTTTCGTGATATTTCATTGCCTTCGTCAATCCAGTCTCTGAATTCTTAAAGGCATCCGTGTAAGTTTCGTACGCACCTTTGAGTTCACTCGAATCTCTCCATGGTTTGAACAGAAGAAGCAGCGAGTAAAAGTACTTTTCGGGTTCAGTTTTTACATTGAATCGGTAATGGTTTATTAAACTACCCTTTTTTCGTTTCTTTACAAATAAACGCGATACCAGTTCGTAATATTCGACCTCGTCACTTTTTGGCATCTGTTTTACAATGTCCCAGAATCTAGTAAAATCGTACAAATTCAATGATTCTAGTTCTTTAGGTCTGTTTGGATAATGATCATCGATGAGCGACGGACAATAGATATTCGTAGAATTTTTATCGAGAGCTGTAATTTCATTGAATGTTTTAACTTTTCTGTTTCTCACTTCATTGACGTCGATCCATTTGATAATGGTATCACAATCCGTACCATACAAGGGATGCCCTAATAGTGTATCCGCAGCTTCTAAAGCACCGCATTCTCTGTTATTCAAACGACGCATCGCAAAATTCCACAATTTCGATGCCAAAGGCTTATTGGAATCTATCATTTCAAAGTCTATGTTACATTTTTCCGACTTTGTCGTGTATTTTGTTAAATACGAGTTTAAAAACTCTGATTTTTCTCCAACAAATTGTATGTCCATATTTCCCTCCCAAGCCAATTTGATAGCCGGATTATAATCATTAATAAACCTCTCCGACTTCTTGCGAGGAAGATCGTACAACCTGCTTCTACTGCGTAAATTTTTTCTACCCACTATTGAAGTGACAACGTCTCTTAAAACGAAATTTGTCGTAACTGATCGCGGAAAATCAAACCGACACTTTCTGTAAATATTTGTTTCGGTTTTCTTTGTACGCATGCAATACGAGTTATGTTTATGATTCTGATCACTTGTAACCGTTTCGTACAATGTTGGCGAAACGTTTTTATCTGGAATTTCGCACGTCACGTATTTTTGAATAAACGAAACAACTTCTTCATCCGGCGATTTTCCTAGCACAGGAGCATCTCTTATCCAAATCAAGCAATGCATGTGCTGGATACCTCTAGTTTGATATTCTAATCGCCAGAAGTAGTGGATTACTTCCCCTATTGGGTTATCAACTGAACGAATAAAATCAATCATGGCTTTGAATTTTATGCACATGAATCTAGACGTGCTAACAGGGTCATATGCGATTAGTTCGTTAATGCTTAACTTCTCTTTATCGGGATTCATGTCTCGTAAATATTCACCCAAATCGGACCATTTCCATTCACTAGGACTCAAAGTCAAAAACCACGTTGCTGGGCCGTAATGCAGAGTCATGCATTTCACATTATTGGATGGTTGTCGCCAAAATTGATCCGTATTTCTCAGTTTTCCGAAAATACTCATTAAATTCGATTCCAATTGTTCGTCTTTCAATTCGTTCAAGTATCTATCAGCAGTATATCTCTCTCGTGCGTTAGCAACCATCATCGTATAATATATACCGTTTTTCAATTGTCGGTTGTTAGTATCATGAAGAAGGAAAAACAAGTACTGCGGATTCAATCTGAATCTATTGTGTTTCGACATCAATCGCGTTCTGATGAATAAATATTCCGGTAATGCAAAATTTCTATCTTCTCGTTGTCCATTGATACCCTCTGGATATAAATCGGGGAAACACATGACATCCAGATATTTATAACGATTATCCATTGGAACATCTTCGATTTTTAACATTTGATAAAGTTTGAGTGCAGATTCGTTATCAATCCTTTTCACGCGCATTGGGTATATCGTATACTGATCATTAATACCCGAGTCTTTGGTAATTTGCGTCAGGAAAGCCTTACGTTTCAAAACGATTTGATCATTATCTTTAATCTGCTGTACGGTGTCCTCAACCACCTCATCTATTTCGTCATTATTGCTCTCCTCGCCCCCATCATCGACGATCTGATATTCTGTTTCTTGCAACTTCTCATTTAATAAATCATCAGATGACGCTGGAAGACGAATTTCCGAATAGTGCGGATTATTTTCTTTTAACCATTGCAAAGCCTTAAACACTTTATTAATATCCACCAAATTTTCCCAAACAACTTTTGATTTTTTAGGCATACCTCGAACGAGAATGTGCAACTCGTGTTTCAAATTTATAGGATTTTCCGGAGGACATATCTTATCCAATGTTTCTTGTAAAGGAAGTGGCAAATGAAATGTTCTACCTTTTACTTTACGGATCATTTGTCTGTGCGGCAAATGTTTGTTCGAAACAGCGCCCATTGTTTGCACTACTTGGAAGCTGCTCATTCTCTTGATTAACATTTTTTCGTAATCATTGAAATCCGACAAAACATCCGGTAATGGTTTTACGGCAAGATTATTCAAAACGCAAGTAGAAGGCAACATGCCTTTCCGAAATTTGCCCAAACAAAACTTACAAATTAATCCAGTATCGCTATTGTGTTCTGTTACGTAAGTCATCAAGTTTTTCCAAAAAGGTCCCTCTACTGGTTTTTTCAGCTTTTTTAGCTCAGAAACGTCACTATTCACACATAGTTTTTCGCAAGAGACACAAGGGAAACGTGGTGTATCCAACAATCTCTTTTTCATAACTGTAAACGCTTCGTAATTTTGCGACAAAATTTTTTCCTCGTCCAAACTAACGGTCAAATTGTTTTTGTAAAATCTTGCTTTAACCTTTGCATCATTGGAAATTTCCAGCAATTTATCCATATTGACAAATCTCAAAGCTGAAAACAAATGATGAAATTTTTTATAATTGCCTATCAATTTGTAGACATTTATTCGAATATTTCTCACGAGAGGAAAATGAGGCGATAAAGTGCTTATCGTTGCAATGTATGATTCGCAAATATTTGGATTCGCATAACAGTCCGGAGGATGTCCCAATCTGCTACTCATATGTGAAACAGAACAATTTTTGAGCCGCGCCATGAATTTAGCATTCATTATCTTCTTTATAGTAGCTCCTTCAAACTCTTCCAACAATTTCACATACTTTTCCAAGGAAATATCACTTATGCGGCATCGTTTCTCGTCACAGTGCCATATTTTTGACTTTTTATCATTGTTATCCATTAACGGTAAAACATTTATCACTCCATGAGAAGAGGACTGTCCTATTATAAGTGGTTGCTCAAACTTTTTCCTTTGCTCGTAAGCAGTTTCAAAAAAGTATGCTTCGGAAGACGAAGTATGTTTGGATGAGCCACAAAGAGCTCTAATTCGATCGCTTTTTGGATATTTCAAAGTCTTACATTCATTGAATCGCAATAGTGCGGTTTCAGCAGCATTTTTCAAATACAAAAACACTTTTCTTGCTGCATTGACGTACGATTTTTTTGCTATCATGCACCACTTGAATATATATTCGGCTTCCAATCGAGCACATATCGCCGGTTTATTAATTTTCCTCGATATCCGTCGAATATAGAACTCTGACCATTTTGGAAAGTTAAAACACTTTTGCCAAGATCGGACAGTACTGAATTTTTCTTTTACTCTCTCGATCGTCTTTGATCTTTGTACGATAGACTTGTTACCACGTTTTGCATAATACTTTTTGTTGTACAGTTTTTTTGAGTCAGAATGTTTGTGTTTAAATTTTCTTCGGCGATCTCTTTCACGTGCAGCATTTTTAAAATAATTTTTTCTTTTGATTTGCCGATTGTACAGCAATTGGTGTGAGTAATTATGGCGTTTTTGAGCTCGTTTATTTTCTAAATCTTTTTGGTACTCGTCGCGTTTTCTTTTACATTGTTCCTCAGGATTTTTTTTGTACTGATTACGCACTCTCTGACGTTGTGTTTCGGGATCTTGTATGTACTGATCACACATTATCTGGCGTTTCGGTTTGGGGTTTTTTTTATATACCTCACACATTTTATAACATTTTATTTTAGGGTCCTGTTTATATTTATTGCGCTTTTGAGTGCATAAAAAATCAGCGTTTTTGGCATATTGTTGTTTGTGAGAAAAAGCATCTTTCTCGAGTCGTTTTGAACGCTGTTCTTCAGTTTCCTTGCTACGTGCAAGCCTTTTTCTCAGTGCATCCGCCTCTCGTATTTTCAATGTCTCCAACGGTAATAACATTAATGGAGCAGTTGAATTACAGAGGTACGGAAAATGAGTGATTGTTTGTCCTGCAAACATTGCAGACAAATGAGGTCTTAGCAAAGATCGATCGTACGTCACAATACAAGGATTTATGCCAAACAGAATCGATGTAGCAAACGCAATCGCCATAGGACCACAATTACAACCGTCGACTTGCGACTGGACTGTAGGAAAGACTATCGGATTGTTTTGAAAATCATGAAAAGGAAATAATCTCTCCACAAAAATTCGAATTTCTCCATTCAAATTTTGCTTATTAGCATTACGACTGCCTTCATGAGAATCATATATAATAACAGACTTTGCGTCGTAATGACAAGTAACCCAATGTCCGCCCGCGAAATTACTGTGCAGTATTTGCAAATGCTTCTTTTTTAGATTTTCGAGTGGAACAATCTGATCAGGAAATATCGTCAACCATACAGGTCGAGGTGCATATTCAGAATTTCTTTCGAGTAACGCATGGAAACTATCTATCATCGTTTCTGTCAACCATTCTTTGGAAATCAAAATGTCTTTTTCCTTATTGCCATAATAGAACTTGTGACACTGATGATGCATTTTGAGCTGGCGCTCGGGGCAGCCTTATACAGATATATGGCGCTTAGGGCAGTCTTTTAGTCATGCAAGTGTCACAATCACCTTAAACGAATAATTAAAGTTACAGAATTCTATATCAGATTTTTTAATTTGGCGCCTAGGACAAGCCAGCCAGGGCCAAAACTCAGCGCTATTGCAGCCGATATTTTAATTCAGCGCTTACGGCAGCCGTTATACAGCGCCAGAGCAGCCGATTATTTTTTCTAATTTTTTTCTGGATCTGAAAAATAAAAAAAGTGTATTAATACATAAAACAAACAAGTTATAAATTTTAGATTAATAATTGTAAACTTTGTACAAGTTTTTTTGCAATAAGCAAGCGAACAGTTTAAAATAATTTTAATAAACATATGCAGAGATTTAAAATTATTATACTAAATAAAATATTGCAGAAAATTTGCTTATAAAGAAGTGAAGCTACATTTATCTTCTGTATAGTATTTCTGAATAGTTGAAAATCAAGTAATCACATTAACATTTAAAAATAGTATTTATTTATTATCACTAAATCATCAATGCAATCTCCTAAAAATTTTTGCTGCTTTCTATTCTATATAAATAAATCCTGTTTATAAACCTTGCTTATAAAAAAAAATTATTCCATAAATTCTACACTTATATTAAATATCTCGAAAATAAAACATTTTATAGGAAAATGTGTTAGACAAAAGATGTTTGGTTCGAAAAAGGAAAAAAGATGGACATATTAATTTGGATGAAAGCGCTTCGGAGATTTGAAAGTCAATCTAGTTTTTTTAAATGGAACTCTATCTTAATTTTTTTATAAATCGATTCCTCGCAATATTCGGTGTTAAAAGTTATATAGGTAGAATGGCCACAAATTAAATAGTTTATGAGATATTTTATACGTTGACATAATTTTACTAAAACAATAAAATATCTCATAAAATAGTCATTTTTCCATTACCTTATCTGCATACTTGTATGCACAAAATAATGAAAAGAATCAATTAGTGTAAAGAAATAAATAGTTGTTTAGAAAAAAAATATGTACCTGCTTGTTGCAAATTCATGCTTTTTCTTAAAAACAACTATATGTTTCCTTTACACCAATTTGTTCCTCTCATTATTTTGTGCTTATAAATATTCAGGTAGAAATATTATGTCAAATGAAAATAAACATATGCATATAATATATCTTGAAAACTATTCCATTTTTGACCATCCTACCCTTATAACTTTTAACAGCGTATATTGCAAGGAATCTATTTATATAAAAAAATTAGAGCGCTTCCATTTAAAAAAATGAGGTTTACCTTCAAATCGTCGAAGCGCCTTCACTCATAGTCAAACTAATATCCTTTTCCTTGCTTCCTCTTCAAAGCGAACAAGTTTTTTCTAAAACATTTTCCTATAAATAAAAAAATGTTTTATTTTCGAGATATTTAACAGTTTTTGAACTTTTGGGACACACTGTATATACAACCTACAGGGTGCGGCATTTAAATTGAAACGTCTAAATGCCACCCTAATTTTTTTAAATAAATCGATTCCTCGCGATATTCGATGTAAAAAGTTATAACGATAGAATCTCGTTAAATATTCATTTTTCGATTATCTTATCTCAATACTTTTATGCACAAAATGATGAGAGGAATCAATGTTTAAAAAAAATATGTTACTGCTTGTTGCAAATTATCATACTTTTTCTTAAAAATAACTGTGTTTTTTATATACCAATTGATTCCTCTCATTATTTTGTGCAGAAGAGTATATAGATAAGATAATTGAAAAATGATTATATTACGAAATATTTCATACTTTATGTAAAATTATGTCAAATTAAAGTATAAAAATTCTCCTAAACTATTCAATTTTTGGCCATCCTATCATTACAACTTCTTACGTCGAATATGGTGAAGAATCGATTTATAAAAAAATTAGAAGAGTTCCATTTAAGAAAACTTGATTGATCTTTAAATCTTTGAAGCATCTCCACCCAAGGTGTAACTAATATCTCTATCTCTTTTTCTTTTATGAAGCAAACAACTTTTGTTTAAAACATTTCTTTTCATTTTTATTTTTTATACATGATTCTGAAAGGTTTCCTCAAACTTCAACGGCGTATTCTAGCGGTCCTGATGAAAACAATTCCTATAAACATATGTCCTGCAATGTTTCCTTTTCAAGATACAATCATTTTTTAATTTTTAATGAAATTTTTAATTTTATTGGAAAGTGCAGTATTAAATCCAAAAAACAATCAAAGTAAATGTTCGAAATGTTCGCCAGCCGCAATTCAGCGCCCAAGAACAGTATTGTCGAGAAAAAAAGGTATCTCGAAAAGAAAGCGTTGTAGGACACGTTCATAAGAACTTTTTTCATCCTTATGACCGCTAGAATACGCCTTTGAAATTTGAGAAGACCTTTCAGAAACACCTTGTATATTTTGGAGTCTGAATTAAAATGCCGCACCCTATATATGTATATATATTAATAATAAATAAAATTTTATTAACTAAACAACTGCAATAATTGTTCAATAATAAATTCAACAAATGAATAATAGAAATATGTTCCAAGAAATATGTTCCAAGAAATATGTAAGAAGGCAGTAGACCGTTATATTACAACGATCTCGTTTGTCTAATGCAGTGCTCGAAATTGGTTGAACATTTGAGCCGATTTCCGCGGTAAACGCCTCCTTTCCTCTCCTTACCGCGCGCGCCGCAGCCGCTAGGGCCAGCACCGCCGAGCGTTAGGAGCGGCACTATCTGATTATGAGTGGGTTCTTCTCCCTATTTATTAAAATTTTAAAAAATGTATTAAAATTTAAATATAAATTTAAAAATAAATTTTTTATTTTTAAATTTAATAAGTGGAAATATTTCAATAGATTTCTACGTCACTCATGAGGTACTAATGCTGACGCGTTTTTTTAAAAGTGGTTTCTATCTACATTATTGCATCAATTGTTCATTCTCATAAAAGGCCAAGAAAATCTAATTAAGAAAATCTCTTTTATATATTTTTTTTAAATTAAGAATTTGTTATTTTTATCTTTAGTGGAATAGGCCTACGGGGGAAACCACTTAAAAAAAAAAGCGTCAGCATTAGTACCTCATAGGTGACATGGAAATCTATTGAAATATTTCCACTTAATAAATTTAAAAATAAAAAATTAATTTTTAATAAATTTTAATACATTTTTTTTAATTTTAATAAATAGGGAGAAGAACCCACTTATAATCAGATAGTGCTGCTCCTAACGCTCGGCGGCGCTGGCCCTAGCGGCTGCGGCGCGCGCGGTAAGAAGAGGAAAGGAGGCGTATCCCGCGGAAATCGGCTCAAATGTTCAACTAATTCCGAGCACTGGTCTAATGCATAATATATTACATGGTAACGTAAGCGCGAGAAAATCATATCTACTCAATAAATACCTGTGATAGCTAAGAAAGCATATGTATACAATAATTATACAAGATAATACATAAATAGAATAAATAGAAATGTTAATAATAGTAATTATTTCTTACCTGATTTTAAACTCCAGACAGTATAGATAATATATAAGTAAGCTTCAGAAAGTCTGTACTATTACAGTTATTTGCGTAAAAATCTTCAAAGTAAAATAAAGCCGCAGATTTATTTTATTTTATAGCTCAGGCTTCTTCTATGTAATTCCCACAGAACAAATTCTAATGGATAGAAAAACAGAATATCAAAAATTGTTGCACATGTGTCTGTATATCTATAAATAAATCTAACTTTATTTATTGGTCAAGCAACGGTTTGTTGAATTTTTAAAGAAATATGTTTTCATCAATGATAAATAAATCGCAGAACTAATTTATTTCCTAAGACAATTGAATTGACTCGACGAACTGTATTTATGTAAGAAGGCAATAGACCATTATATTACAACGATTTCGTTTGTCTAATGTATAATATTAAATGGAAACGTAAGCGCAAGAAAATCATATCGACAAATACCTGTAAAAGTTAGGAAAACATATACAATAATTACAAGATAATACATAAAATAAATGGAAATGTAATGTAACAATAATAACTATGCATTACTTACTTATGTAGCCACTTCTTTATACCAAACACTACTTAAGCAGTTAACCTGGTACACTCTGTCGTCAATATTTACACTCACTGATCAATGAAGTACTGAACATTGACATCCCGAATTCATAGTCGCGACATATAGATCTACTTATATCGATAATCTCGATGATAACTAAATCCATAATGTACATTTACACGAACTTACTCCAAACTACATTACCAGCTGTCGAAGTGATGACAATATTATTGTGAAAGTTTCAAATCTGTACTAATTATCGATTCAATGATCTTCAATGATCTCTGCCCTGTGGGGACCTATGGCGGACCGCTTCGACATTTGTGAACGCATGAGGATGGAGGACGATGTAAGTAACTCCTTTAATATTGTTAATATTTTATTAACAAATAAAATTAATACAATAAAATTGCAGATACTAATGATGAACGAAGAATCGCTCCTCAACGGCGATGTCGACGTCGACGTCGATTTAATCACCGCCCATTCCGTCGCCGCCCGTTCCGTTGCCGTCCGGGACGTGGCTGCTGGTTCCGTCGCCGCCGGTCCCGTCGCCGCCGGTCCCGTCGCCGCCGGTCCCGTCGCCGCCGGTCCCGTCGCCGCCGGTTCCGTCGCCGCCCGTTCCGTCGCCGCCCGTTCCGTTGCCGTCCGGGACGTGGCCGCCGGTCTCGTCGCCGCCGGTCCCGTTGCCGCTGATTCCGTCGCCGCTGGTTCCGTCGCCGCCGGTTCCGTCGCCGCCGGTTCCGTCGCCGCCGGTCCCGTCGCCGCTGGTTCAATGTCGAAACAAAACAGACAAGGTAACATAATTTTAATCTATTAAAGATTGTACCATATATTAGTACTTACATAGTGTATAATTATTAGTACTTACGTACTGCATATTTTCCTACGCACTATTTTTTAGTAATTACGTAGAATATATTTTTCTTTGTACTATTATAAAAACACATATGTAATTAAATTAATTTTAATAATTACAGATTATAGACCGAGAGGTAGAGCCGCAGGAGCTCGCCGACAGCAGGAACGATTTATGAAATTTTTATATCAGCTATCCATGGCACCACATCACTGGGGCAGACACAGGGGAAGAGGCAGAGGAAGAAGGTAAGAAAGCATTAAAAAATTTCTAAAAATTACAAGTTATAGTTACATGTATAGTTATTACATTTATTTTACAGAAACAATTAAGTATTATCAAGTCATGGTGTTCAAGCGGCTCGTCGCATCGCTCAAGAAAAAATTTTTTTTAGTTATTTTCTAATATTACCAATAAAACATCTGTTTCACAGAATGTAAGTGTGATGTGACAAAATACTTGTGTTAGAATGCGAAATAATTTAGTTACTATGTAATTAAGTTAATATTAATGCACAAAATTAATTATGTGACAAAATTGAGATTATTTTTCAATTATTTTTGCACATTTTAGATGTAACATTTATATTAAGTCAGTTGTATATTAACTAAATTATCTTACATTCTAACACAAGTATTTTGTATCACACTTACATTTTGTGAAACAGATGTTTTATTTCGAATATTCAAACTAAACTATTTTTTGTTGTAACATGTCTTCGGTTTGACTGCCCCATTGATATAAAGCCGTGGATAGCTGATATAAAATATCTTTGGTTTGATATTACAGTTTTGTTAAAATTTTTACAAAATATACGAAATAAAACTATAATATCAAATCAAAGACATGTTAAACATAAAATAATTTAGTTAAAACATTCGAAACGACACTTATTATGTTTCATTTAGCGTAATTGTGATATCAAACGCAATACTTATGTTTTATTTCAAATATTCAAATTAAACTATTTTTAGTTGTAACATGTCTTTGATTTAACTGCCCCATTCATATAAAGTTATGGATAGCTGATATGAAATATATCTTTGGCTTCATATCACGGTTATGTTAAAATTTTTACAAAATATGCGAAAAAAACTATGATATGATATCAAAGACATGTTAAACATAAAATAATGTAGTTAGAACATTCAAATGACACTAATTATGTTTCATCTAGCGTAATTGTGATATATCAAACGCAATACTTATATTATTAGTTATTTTTTAATATTATCAATGAAACATCTGTTTCACATGACTTAAATGCTATATAAAACACAAGACGTGTTATAATGTAAAATAGTTTAGTTAATATGTAATTAAGTTAATATAAAAATGTACAGAAATGTACAAAATTAATTATGTGACAAAATTTAAATTATTTTTCTACATTTTGAATGTAACATTTATATTAACTTAATAACATATTAATTAAATTATTTAAATTATAAGTTTTGCGACTGGATCGATGTCAACGTCGATGAGATGTTCTTCGTTCATTAATACTAATAAAATTCTATTATATGGCAGTTTATTTGTTAATAAAATATTATTAACAAGATTAAAGAATATAATTTTTTTTTCATACTTTTCAGAAGTTTTTTTTAATACTTTTCGAGTTATTTTATATCTTAATCTGACATATTTTGATATAAAATTTAAATTAAAATATCTCTAAAAATATTAAGTTCTGGATAATCTTACCGTAATACTTTTATGATTAGAATAATGAGAATCAAGTGGTATAAAGAAAACGCATAATTGTTAAAAAAGTACATTGTAAATTGCATACTTTTTCTTCAAATAATGGGTTTTTTACACGTATTGATTTGTTTTATTATTCTGTGCATAAAAATATTACGGTAAGATTATCGATAACTAAATATTTTAAGAGATTTTAGATTTTATATCAAAATATGTCATATTTCTCTCTCTCTCTCTCTCTCTCTCTCTTTCGTGTTTGCGAAATTTTCGTAGTGCAACTTGGGGAAGTCGAATTTGTTGAACCTTGATACCTGGTGCAAGGAATTCCCGTAGCGCAACTCGGGGAAGTCGAATTCGTCGACTCTTTGCACCTAGTGCGAAAAATTCCTGTAGCGCAACTCACGAAAGTCAAATTCGTCGACCCTTGATACCTGGTGCGAGGAATTTTCGTAGCGCAACTCGGGGAAATTGAATTCGACGACCTTTGGCACCAGGTGCGAAAAATTCTCGTAGCGCAACTCGCAAAAGTCGAATTCGTCGACCCTTGACACCTGGTGCAAGGAATTCCCGTAGCGCAACTCGGGGAAGTCGAATTCGTCGACCCTTTGCACCTAGTGCGAAAAATTCCTGTAGCGCAACTCGCAAAAGTCGAATTCGTCGACCCTTGACACCTGGTGCGAGGAATTTTCGTAGCGCAACTCGGGGAAATTGAATTCGACGACCCTTGGCACCAGGTGCGAAAAATTCTCGTAGCGCAACTCGCAAAAGTCAAATTCGTCGAACCTTGACACCTGGTGCAAGGAATTCCCGTAGCGCAACTCGGGGAAGTCGAATTCGTCGACCCTTTGCACCTAGTGCGAAAAATTCCTGTAGCGCAACTCGCGAAAGTCGAATTCGTCGACCCTTGACACCTGGTGCGAGGAATTTTCGTAGCGCAACTCGGGGAAATTGAATTCGACGACCCTTGGCACCAGGTGCGAAAAATTCTCGTAGCGCAACTCGCAAAAGTCGAATTCGTCGAACCTTGACACCTGGTGCAAGGAATTCCCGTAGCGCAACTCGGGGAAATCGAATTCGTCGACCCTTTGCACCTAGTGCGAAAAATTCCTGTAGCGCAACTCGCGAAAGTCGAATTCGTCGACCCTTGACACCTGGTGCGAGGAATTTTCGTAGCGCAACTCGGGGAAATTGAATTCGACGACCCTTGGCACCAGGTGCGAAAAATTCTCGTAGCGCAACTCGCAAAAGTCGAATTCGTCGAACCTTGACACCTGGTGCAAGGAATTCCCGTAGCGCAACTCGGGGAAATCGAATTCGTCGACCCTTTGCACCTAGTGCGAAAAATTCCTGTAGCGCAACTCGCGAAAGTCGAATTCGTCGACCCTTGACACCTGGTGCGAGAAATTCCCGTAGCGCAACTCGGGGAAGTCGAAATCGTCGACTCTTGGCACCTGGTGCGAGAAATTCCCGTAAATTTTAATGATAATGATAATACTCTGGGCCCCGTAAATTCTTCATTCGTCCCTGCGGACAGAGGAGAAGAATAAGGAGACGACGTTTCTTAATTTTTTGCATTACCAACATCACTTTTTGACCGCTTGTATCTCTGAAACGGCTGGACCAATTTAAATTTTTTTTGGCTTAAATTAGTCGTGGCGATGCCGCCTTTAAGGATATACTATGTGTTTTTATAAAATTTTTTATATTTTAGTTGCTACAAACCCCCGAAAAGTCGACTTTGTGCGCGCAGGATAAGAGACTTAGTAGTGTCATTTTCCGAACTTTGCCAGAGATTCTTTTCCTGACTTAGTAGTGTCGTTTTTTGAACTTGGCCGGAGACACTACCGCGTCTCCTGATATTTTATGTCAAAATACTGTAATTTACAAGCCTCATAACTCGAAAAGTACTTAATAAAAAATAACTTTATTATAGTGTTTTGAAAAGCTCTTGACACCAGCTATTAGATTTTGGAATCAAAAATAGGGTGTTCCATTTAAAAAAACAAAGTTGACCTCCAAATGACTTTGGCATGTACACCCTAGGTTAAACCAATGTCATCGTCGGATGTCTCCCTCCGAACCCAACAACTTTTGTAAGGGTTATTTTCGGATTGGTGGTTCCCCTGACGAGATATTCAGGTGCGTAATTTAAAATGGGACACCCTGTATATACACACAGTGTATCAAAAGTTCCGGAACGGTAAAATATGTCGAAACAAACTTATTTTAGAGAAAAATGTTTGATACAAAAGTTGTAGGATTTAAAATGTACTATATACTGATATTATCAGTTTGATCTTGAATGGAGGCGCTTCGGAGATTGAAAGGTCATCTTCACTTTTTGAAATGGAACTATCCTAATTTTGTTATACAAATCGATTCCTTGCAATATTCGGCGAAAAATGTTATAGAGGTAGTATAGCCGAAAATTGAATAGTTTACGAGATATTTTATACTTTAATTTCACATAATTTTATAAAAACTAAAATATCTCGTTAAATAATAATTTTTCAATTATCTTACCTTGACACTTTCATGCACAAAATAATGAGAGGAATCGACAGATGTAAAAAAAACACATCGTTGTCTTGAAAAAAAAAAATTAGTTGTCAAAATAATCAATCATATATTTTTCTTAAAAATAACTATGTCTTTTTTACATCTATCAATTCCTTTCATTATTTTGTGCATAAAAGTGTTGAAGTAAGATAATTAAAAAATAAATATTTAACGAGATATTTTACAGTTTATGTAAAATTATGTGAAATAAAAGTATAAAATATCTCGTAAAGTATTCAATTTTCGGCTATACTACTTCTATAACTTTTTACGCCGAATATTGCAAGAAATCGATTTGTATTACAAAATTAGGATACTTCTATTTAAAAAAATTAAAATGACCTTCAAATCTCCGAAGCGCCTCCACTCAAGGTCAAACTGATAAGATCAGTATATAGATCTTTTGTAATCCTATGACTTTAGTATAAAACATTTTTCTGTAAAATGATATTTATTCCATAAATAACTGTTATTTTTATTTCGTTTGTTGTTTTATAAAGAGTGTCTCGTTTTAACTTTGGCATCGAAATATCATGTAAATAACATATTTTTATGGAAAATGTTTCACATAAAAGTACTTTGGTTTGAAGGGAAAGAAAAAATGAGGACATTATGTTCACTTTGGATGGAGACGCTTCCGAGATTGAAAGGTCCTTTTTAAATGGAGAATCATCCTAATTAGTTGTTATTAATCTATTCCTTGCAATATTCGGTATTAAATGTTATAAGAGTAGGGTGGCCAAAAATAGAATTGTGTATTTTATAGTTTAATTTGACATAATAAAGTATTTAATGTCTCGTTCAATATTAATTTTTAAATAATCTTACCAAAATACTTTTATGCACAAAATAAGGAGAGGAATCAATTCGTGTGAAAAAAAACATTGTTGTTTATGAAAAGAAAAAAGTAATAATATTTCAGCTGCATATTTATTAGACAACTGTGTTTTTTTCACACCAATTGATTCCTCTCATTATTTTGCGAATAAAAGTGTTCAGGTAAGATTATTGAAAAGTAAATATTGTTGTGCCCTTGGTGATAGGGCACGGGTTCGGGATCTGCCGAGGAGTTAGGCCGGGAATCCGAGAATAATCCTTTGACGTTTTTTTCAATAAAAAACAGTCTCCCATATATTTATTGGTTTCTTGTTCTATTACAAATTCCCTTACTTCTAGGTAGTCTAGGTTCCGTCAGGAATCCTTGTCTTAATGTGGTATCACGGAGCCCCAAGTTATTCTTATTCGCTTTTAGCGAATTGTTATAATTCGCGTTCTTCTAGATTTGTGGTCCCAACGGACATACGTCCGTTTCTTGTGACTGATAGTTTTAGACCCGCCGCGGCGGGTCTAAAATTTTTAGGATAGTCATGTTTTAAAAAATAAACAAGTATTCGATCCGACCAATATAGTTTCAAGTTTTATGACACGGTTCTTTTCAATTGATATACAATATTTGTTTTAGAAGAAATTAAAGTCTTCCAGAACAAGCATACAAAATTTTGTGTATGTGTAGTGTTAAGAATATAGAATTAAATTTTAAAACTTAATTGTTAAATGAAACTTTGTGCGGTGCACAATTTGCACATTTGCTTGCGACGGTTCATGACTATAGTCCTCTCAAATTATAGATGAAAAGATTATTTTTACTGTCTAGCTTGCATTCGTGTTTAATATACGAGTGTTTTTGCACCTATTATAGTTTACGTGTAAACGCCCAACCCTGGCTTTTAATATTTAAAATAAGTTATTGGTCATTACTGTATAAAATATTTATAAAAGTTTATCATCTTTTTAAATATTAACAAAAATGCAATACTTTATTTATATACACGCGCGCACGCACGCACACACACACACAAAGTTATAGAAGTAATTTATTAAAATAATTTAAATGTACATTTTCAAATTACACAGGTTATTGAAAATAACCGATCTTTTGCTAAATAAACTGTAAATGCAAAAGTAAATGCTACAATACATGTATTTACAATACGTGTGTATTTATATTTCAAATCTGATTGATATACATAATCAAGTTTTACAAGTATGCATTACCGACACTTTGTAGATATAGCACATATCGGAACCAAAAAGTCGTGAACGTAGCACGGAAGAGACCCAAATGATCGTGGACATTACCTACGGGATTCGTAGACATTGGCTACGTAGTTCAATGTGCACGTTTTGTGCATATAGAGGCGCTAGCCCACAGAAATACGTAAAATGCGGGCATGTCCAATGCTGCCAGAAACGAGCGGCGGCATCACACTAATACAACCGAGAACCGATGACGTCACCCTATCCGTGTGAGCTCGACCCGGTCGACCAATGGAAGAGAACGCCGTCTCCCTTCCACCGAGCCGACGCAACAGACGATAAATGCTAAGAAGTAAGTGTTTCTAAGGCATGTGGCTGGAATATGAAAAATCCCGTGTTCGAGATTTGCTTCTCGCAACTTTCTTTTCTTTTTTCCGCATTTGTTTCTAACAGTGTAAATTATCAAATAATCTTTTTTTTGCTTAAAAAATAATAGTTTATATTTATTAATAATATTCGCATATGTTAAAACTAACAATTTTTGAAATAATTCAGATTTGCTATTGTCAATAGAAAAATGAAGTTATTTTGCAATATTGCAACAAAGTGTAAATTTAACATATACTATGTTCTTGCCATTCGCCTTATTCGTTTAGCCATGCTTGCTTTGGCATTTATGTCTATCGACTCGAAAGATTTTACATACCTGTAAAACTTTTAATTATTTCCCAACTTACAATTAGTCACTCGCGTCCTGATATTTTTTCTCCCGTTCAATAATTTTCTATTCGTACATTCGGAGAATCCAAATAGTGAGATCAATAATGTACTTAATTTTCGTACACTCTAGTATCTCAATCTGAGATCGGTGTACATTTTAACGTGTCAAATGTAGACGAATTATTTCTATATAAAAGATAATTAAAATTTTCACACCAACAATCTATGATATATGCTCCATATGTCATATTATATTTTATTCCATTTTTAATCATTTATTTTAAACTACTGCATATTAGCAAAAGTTACTGTACTATGGAGATGAGTGGAGGAGACGGTAACATATATTATAAATGCAGTCAGATTTATTGTACTCTTGTTAAAATATTGTAAAAATAATGTATTATTAGTAATTATAATAGTATTTATTAGTAATTATAATAGTATTATTAATAGTGGTCTTCCGCACCACCTTCGAGGTTCCACTAACGGCGCGTTAGGTTTTTTTAGTGGACCTTCGCCAGGAGCCCTATTATACCACATTTCATTAATCTTTCTATATATTTCTTTTATACATATGTGATGTCATTTGTAGACAAAATACTTTTTTTACACTTGTCATTTACAAGTGCGGTGTCATTTGCAGACAAGATACTCTTTTTACTCTTGTCATTTACAAGTGTGGTGTCATTTGCAGACAAGATACTCTTTTTACTCTTGTCATTTACAAGTGTAGTGTCATTTGCAGATATACCAAATTTTAAACAATTTCAACAAAATTTGGCAAAATTACGACGATTTATATCTTAAAATCTTATTGAATTTGGGAATAAAAATTTTTTAATTTTTTATTTTTATTATTAAAAATAAGCATCGAACAAAAAAACTGCAAATAGAAAAAAGTTTCGTCTCATCATTCTCTACAAGCCTATGTTTAAAAAAAATTAATTTTGCGACTTTCAAAATTTTCATGCTTCGAGACGTTTAGACGATATTTTTACACGATTTCGAGCGCAGAGCGATTTCGTTGATCCGCGTCCTCAATTGTGTTTATAAGTCGCGTACAAACAGAGATCAGACTAGTTCCTTCGGTTCCTTATCAGTTAATACACTTGACGGAAAAGTCGATTTGAAGAATATTGCGAAATATGGATCGTAAGTAGAAAATTAAATTATTATTAAAATCATCATAAGAGATATAAATTATTATTATTTATTAATTAAAAATAAAATTTTTAATTAAATAATATGAAAAACGGCATAAGAGTGATGACTAGATTGATTATGACTAGAATTATGTGTTAAGAATTAGGAATAATTAATACATTTCGTTATCTTATTTCAAATAAAATAATTCCAATTTGATTTTCCTAATATTTAATATTTATTCCTATTCCTAATATTTTCTCTATTCTACGTAGAGAATCTTTATTATAATATAACGTTACTCCAATAATCGCTAATCTCAATCTATTGTTTCTATGTTGCAAGTTTCTCAAGTAGCATAGCTTTTTAAAAAAATTTACATTAAATCTTGCTTAAAGATTAAAATTTTTAATTTTATGTATTTTGAATATTAAAATTGCTGATTCTTTTAATTTTATGTATATTGAGAATGGTCGAATAGTCAACTGTTTATATTCTTAAAGACAATTTTGTAAATATAAGAAAGGTTAACACATATTATTTAGCTGTAGCTCATAATTCTTCTACCGTTTTTCATGTTATTTATTTTGTTAGCAAAATGTTTAATCTTTAGTTTCTTTCTCCTCTCTTATACATATATAACAGTTTTTATTTTTTTTAAACTCACACATAAATGTATTACTAATTTAATAAATATATATTAATTTTTGCAGAGGACATGACACAAAGAGTGGAAAGTATGACGCTGGAGGAGAAAGATGCTGCTGTACAACAGTTGATGCAACAAATGTTGCATCAACAAGAAAAATTGGTACAAATGCAGCAGCAGCTGCATTTGTTAATAAGTAGTGGTGCAACAACGCAGCAGCAGCAGCAGCAAAATACAAACACAGAAAATATCCAAGAGCAGCAGCAGCCGGAGGAACAAACAAGAGGTACATTATTTTTTTTTTTAATTTTTTGTAACTAAATGATTAATTTATATGCATGATTGTTTTATTTAATATCAGGAGACGCGGTAGTGTCTCCGGCCAAGTTCAAAAAACGACACTACTAAGTCAGGAAAAGAATCTCTGGCAAAGTTCGGAAAATGACACTACTAAGTCTCTTATCCTGCGCGCACAAAGTCGACTTTTCGGGGGTTTGTAGCAACTAAAATATAAAAAATTTTATAAAAACACATAGTATATCCTTAAAGGCGGCATCGCCACGACTAATTTAAGCCAAAAAAAATTTAAATTGGTCCAGCCGTTTCAGAGATACAAGCGGTCAAAAAGTGATGTTGGTAATGCAAAAAATTAAGAAACGTCGTCTCCTTATTCTTCTCCTCTGTCCGCAGGGACGAATGAAGAATTTACGGGGCCCAGAGTATTATCATTATCATTAAAATTTACGGGAATTTCTCGCACCAGGTGCCAAGAGTCGACGATTTCGACTTCCCCGAGTTGCGCTACGGGAATTTCTCGCACCAGGTGTCAAGGGTCGACGAATTCGACTTTCGCGAGTTGCGCTACAGGAATTTTTCGCACTAGGTGCAAAGGGTCGACGAATTCGATTTCCCCGAGTTGCGCTACGGGAATTCCTTGCACCAGGTGTCAAGGTTCGACGAATTCGACTTTTGCGAGTTGCGCTACGAGAATTTTTCGCACCTGGTGCCAAGGGTCGTCGAATTCAATTTCCCCGAGTTGCGCTACGAAAATTCCTCGCACCAGGTGTCAAGGGTCGACGAATTCGACTTTCGCGAGTTGCGCTACAGGAATTTTTCGCACTAGGTGCAAAGGGTCGACGAATTCGATTTCCCCGAGTTGCGCTACGGGAATTCCTTGCACCAGGTGTCAAGGTTCGACGAATTCGACTTTTGCGAGTTGCGCTACGAGAATTTTTCGCACCTGGTGCCAAGGGTCGTCGAATTCAATTTCCCCGAGTTGCGCTACGAAAATTCCTCGCACCAGGTGTCAAGGGTCGACGAATTCGACTTTCGCGAGTTGCGCTACAGGAATTTTTCGCACTAGGTGCAAAGGGTCGACGAATTCGACTTCCCCGAGTTGCGCTACGGGAATTCCTTGCACCAGGTGTCAAGGTTCGACGAATTTGACTTTTGCGAGTTGCGCTACGAGAATTTTTCGCACCTGGTGCCAAGGGTCGTCGAATTCAATTTCCCCGAGTTGCGCTACGAAAATTCCTCGCACCAGGTGTCAAGGGTCGACGAATTCGACTTTTGCGAGTTGCGCTACAGGAATTTTTCGCACTAGGTGCAAAGGGTCGACGAATTCGACTTCCCCGAGTTGCGCTACGGGAATTCCTTGCACCAGGTGTCAAGGGTCGACGAATTCGACTTTTGCGAGTTGCGCTACGAGAATTTTTCGCACCTGGTGCCAAAGGTCGTCGAATTCAATTTCCCCGAGTTGCGCTACGAAAATTCCTCGCACCAGGTATCAAGGGTCGACGAATTTGACTTTCGTGAGTTGCGCTACAGGAATTTTTCGCACTAGGTGCAAAGAGTCGACGAATTCGACTTCCCCGAGTTGCGCTACGGGAATTCCTTGCACCAGGTATCAAGGTTCAACAAATTCGACTTCCCCAAGTTGCACTACGAAAATTTCGCAAACACGAAAGAGAGAGAGAGAGAGAGAGAGAGAGAGAAATATGACATATTTTGATATAAAATCTAAAATCTCTTAAAATATTTAGTTATCGATAATCTTACCGTAATATTTTTATGCACAGAATAATAAAACAAATCAATACGTGTAAAAAACCCATTATTTGAAGAAAAAGTATGCAATTTACAATGTACTTTTTTAACAATTATGCGTTTTCTTTATACCACTTGATTCTCATTATTCTAATCATAAAAGTATTACGGTAAGATTATCCAGAACTTAATATTTTTAGAGATATTTTAATTTAAATTTTATATCAAAATATGTCAGATTAAGATATAAAATAACTCGAAAAGTATTAAAAAAAACTTCTGAAAAGTATGAAAAAAAAATTATATTCTTTAATCTTGTTAATAATATTTTATTAACAAATAAACTGCCATATAATAGAATTTTATTAGTATTAATGAACGAAGAACATCTCATCGACGTTGACATCGATCCAGTCGCAAAACTTATAATTTAAATAATTTAATTAATATGTTATTAAGTTAATATAAATGTTACATTCAAAATGTAGAAAAATAATTTAAATTTTGTCACATAATTAATTTTGTACATTTCTGTACATTTTTATATTAACTTAATTACATATTAACTAAACTATTTTACATTATAACACGTCTTGTGTTTTATATAGCATTTAAGTCATGTGAAACAGATGTTTCATTGATAATATTAAAAAATAACTAATAATATAAGTATTGCGTTTGATATATCACAATTACGCTAGATGAAACATAATTAGTGTCATTTGAATGTTCTAACTACATTATTTTATGTTTAACATGTCTTTGATATCATATCATAGTTTTTTTCGCATATTTTGTAAAAATTTTAACATAACCGTGATATGAAGCCAAAGATATATTTCATATCAGCTATCCATAACTTTATATGAATGGGGCAGTTAAATCAAAGACATGTTACAACTAAAAATAGTTTAATTTGAATATTTGAAATAAAACATAAGTATTGCGTTTGATATCACAATTACGCTAAATGAAACATAATAAGTGTCGTTTCGAATGTTTTAACTAAATTATTTTATGTTTAACATGTCTTTGATTTGATATTATAGTTTTATTTCGTATATTTTGTAAAAATTTTAACAAAACTGTAATATCAAACCAAAGATATTTTATATCAGCTATCCACGGCTTTATATCAATGGGGCAGTCAAACCGAAGACATGTTACAACAAAAAATAGTTTAGTTTGAATATTCGAAATAAAACATCTGTTTCACAAAATGTAAGTGTGATACAAAATACTTGTGTTAGAATGTAAGATAATTTAGTTAATATACAACTGACTTAATATAAATGTTACATCTAAAATGTGCAAAAATAATTGAAAAATAATCTCAATTTTGTCACATAATTAATTTTGTGCATTAATATTAACTTAATTACATAGTAACTAAATTATTTCGCATTCTAACACAAGTATTTTGTCACATCACACTTACATTCTGTGAAACAGATGTTTTATTGGTAATATTAGAAAATAACTAAAAAAAATTTTTTCTTGAGCGATGCGACGAGCCGCTTGAACACCATGACTTGATAATACTTAATTGTTTCTGTAAAATAAATGTAATAACTATACATGTAACTATAACTTGTAATTTTTAGAAATTTTTTAATGCTTTCTTACCTTCTTCCTCTGCCTCTTCCCCTGTGTCTGCCCCAGTGATGTGGTGCCATGGATAGCTGATATAAAAATTTCATAAATCGTTCCTGCTGTCGGCGAGCTCCTGCGGCTCTACCTCTCGGTCTATAATCTGTAATTATTAAAATTAATTTAATTACATATGTGTTTTTATAATAGTACAAAGAAAAATATATTCTACGTAATTACTAAAAAATAGTGCGTAGGAAAATATGCAGTACGTAAGTACTAATAATTATACACTATGTAAGTACTAATATATGGTACAATCTTTAATAGATTAAAATTATGTTACCTTGTCTGTTTTGTTTCGACATTGAACCAGCGGCGACGGGACCGGCGGCGACGGAACCGGCGGCGACGGAACCGGCGGCGACGGAACCAGCGGCGACGGAATCAGCGGCAACGGGACCGGCGGCGACGAGACCGGCGGCCACGTCCCGGACGGCAACGGAACGGGCGGCGACGGAACGGGCGGCGACGGGACCGGCGGCGACGGGACCGGCGGCGACGGGACCGGCGGCGACGGGACCGGCGGCGACGGAACCAGCAGCCACGTCCCGGACGGCAACGGAACGGGCGGCAACGGAACGGGCGGCGACGGAATGGGCGGTGATTAAATCGACGTCGACGTCGACATCGCCGTTGAGGAGCGATTCTTCGTTCATCATTAGTATCTGCAATTTTATTGTATTAATTTTATTTGTTAATAAAATATTAACAATATTAAAGGAGTTACTTACATCGTCCTCCATCCTCATGCGTTCACAAATGTCGAAGCGGTCCGCCATAGGTCCCCACAGGGCAGAGATCATTGAAGATCATTGAATCGATAATTAGTACAGATTTGAAACTTTCACAATAATATTGTCATCACTTCGACAGCTGGTAATGTAGTTTGGAGTAAGTTCGTGTAAATGTACATTATGGATTTAGTTATCATCGAGATTATCGATATAAGTAGATCTATATGTCGCGACTATGAATTCGGGATGTCAATGTTCAGTACTTCATTGATCAGTGAGTGTAAATATTGACGACAGAGTGTACCAGGTTAACTGCTTAAGTAGTGTTTGGTATAAAGAAGTGGCTACATAAGTAAGTAATGCATAGTTATTATTGTTACATTACATTTCCATTTATTTTATGTATTATCTTGTAATTATTGTATATGTTTTCCTAACTTTTACAGGTATTTGTCGATATGATTTTCTTGCGCTTACGTTTCCATTTAATATTATACATTAGACAAACGAAATCGTTGTAATATAATGGTCTATTGCCTTCTTACATAAATACAGTTCGTCGAGTCAATTCAATTGTCTTAGGAAATAAATTAGTTCTGCGATTTATTTATCATTGATGAAAACATATTTCTTTAAAAATTCAACAAACCGTTGCTTGACCAATAAATAAAGTTAGATTTATTTATAGATATACAGACACATGTGCAACAATTTTTGATATTCTGTTTTTCTATCCATTAGAATTTGTTCTGTGGGAGTTACATAGAAGAAGCCTGAGCTATAAAATAAAATAAATCTGCGGCTTTATTTTACTTTGAAGATTTTTACGCAAATAACTGTAATAGTACAGACTTTCTGAAGCTTACTTATATATTATCTATACTTTCTGGAGTTTAAAATCAGGTAAGAAATAATTACTATTATTAACATTTCTATTTATTCTATTTATGTATTATCTTGTATAATTATTGTATACATATGCTTTCTTAGCTATCACAGGTATTTATTGAGTAGATATGATTTTCTCGCGCTTACGTTACCATGTAATATATTATGCATTAGACCAGTGCTCGGAATTAGTTGAACATTTGAGCCGATTTCCGCGGGATACGCCTCCTTTCCTCTTCTTACCGCGCGCGCCGCAGCCGCTAGGGCCAGCGCCGCCGAGCGTTAGGAGCAGCACTATCTGATTATAAGTGGGTTCTTCTCCCTATTTATTAAAATTAAAAAAAATGTATTAAAATTTATTAAAAATTAATTTTTTATTTTTAAATTTATTAAGTGGAAATATTTCAATAGATTTCCATGTCACCTATGAGGTACTAATGCTGACGCTTTTTTTTTTAAGTGGTTTCCCCCGTAGGCCTATTCCACTAAAGATAAAAATAACAAATTCTTAATTTAAAAAAAATATATAAAAGAGATTTTCTTAATTAGATTTTCTTGGCCTTTTATGAGAATGAACAATTGATGCAATAATGTAGATAGAAACCACTTTTTAAAAAACGCGTCAGCATTAGTACCTCATGAGTGACGTAGAAATCTATTGAAATATTTCCACTTATTAAATTTAAAAATAAAAAATTTATTTTTAAATTTATATTTAAATTTTAATACATTTTTTAAAATTTTAATAAATAGGGAGAAGAACCCACTCATAATCAGATAGTGCCGCTCCTAACGCTCGGCGGTGCTGGCCCTAGCGGCTGCGGCGCGCGCGGTAAGGAGAGGAAAGGAGGCGTTTACCGCGGAAATCGGCTCAAATGTTCAACCAATTTCGAGCACTGCATTAGACAAACGAGATCGTTGTAATATAACGGTCTACTGCCTTCTTACATATTTCTTGGAACATATTTCTTGGAACATATTTCTATTATTCATTTGTTGAATTTATTATTGAACAATTATTGCAGTTGTTTAGTTAATAAAATTTTATTTATTATTAATATATATACATATATAGGGTGCGGCATTTTAATTCAGACTCCAAAATATACAAGGTGTTTCTGAAAGGTCTTCTCAAACTTCAAAGGCGTATTCTAGCGGTCATAAGGATGAAAAAAGTTCTTATGAACGTGTCCTACAACGCTTTCTTTTCGAGATACCTTTTTTTCTCGACAATACTGTTCTTGGGCGCTGAATTGCGGCTGGCGAACATTTCGAACATTTACTTTGATTGTTTTTTGGATTTAATACTGCACTTTCCAATAAAATTAAAAATTTCATTAAAAATTAAAAAATGATTGTATCTTGAAAAGGAAACATTGCAGGACATATGTTTATAGGAATTGTTTTCATCAGGACCGCTAGAATACGCCGTTGAAGTTTGAGGAAACCTTTCAGAATCATGTATAAAAAATAAAAATGAAAAGAAATGTTTTAAACAAAAGTTGTTTGCTTCATAAAAGAAAAAGAGATAGAGATATTAGTTACACCTTGGGTGGAGATGCTTCAAAGATTTAAAGATCAATCAAGTTTTCTTAAATGGAACTCTTCTAATTTTTTTATAAATCGATTCTTCACCATATTCGACGTAAGAAGTTGTAATGATAGGATGGCCAAAAATTGAATAGTTTAGGAGAATTTTTATACTTTAATTTGACATAATTTTACATAAAGTATGAAATATTTCGTAATATAATCATTTTTCAATTATCTTATCTATATACTCTTCTGCACAAAATAATGAGAGGAATCAATTGGTATATAAAAAACACAGTTATTTTTAAGAAAAAGTATGATAATTTGCAACAAGCAGTAACATATTTTTTTTTAAACATTGATTCCTCTCATCATTTTGTGCATAAAAGTATTGAGATAAGATAATCGAAAAATGAATATTTAACGAGATTCTATCGTTATAACTTTTTACATCGAATATCGCGAGGAATCGATTTATTTAAAAAAATTAGGGTGGCATTTAGACGTTTCAATTTAAATGCCGCACCCTGTAGGTTGTATATACAGTGTGTCCCAAAAGTTCAAAAACTGTTAAATATCTCGAAAATAAAACATTTTTTTATTTATAGGAAAATGTTTTAGAAAAAACTTGTTCGCTTTGAAGAGGAAGCAAGGAAAAGGATATTAGTTTGACTATGAGTGAAGGCGCTTCGACGATTTGAAGGTAAACCTCATTTTTTTAAATGGAAGCGCTCTAATTTTTTTATATAAATAGATTCCTTGCAATATACGCTGTTAAAAGTTATAAGGGTAGGATGGTCAAAAATGGAATAGTTTTCAAGATATATTATATGCATATGTTTATTTTCATTTGACATAATATTTCTACCTGAATATTTATAAGCACAAAATAATGAGAGGAACAAATTGGTGTAAAGGAAACATATAGTTGTTTTTAAGAAAAAGCATGAATTTGCAACAAGCAGGTACATATTTTTTTTCTAAACAACTATTTATTTCTTTACACTAATTGATTCTTTTCATTATTTTGTGCATACAAGTATGCAGATAAGGTAATGGAAAAATGACTATTTTATGAGATATTTTATTGTTTTAGTAAAATTATGTCAACGTATAAAATATCTCATAAACTATTTAATTTGTGGCCATTCTACCTATATAACTTTTAACACCGAATATTGCGAGGAATCGATTTATAAAAAAATTAAGATAGAGTTCCATTTAAAAAAACTAGATTGACTTTCAAATCTCCGAAGCGCTTTCATCCAAATTAATATGTCCATCTTTTTTCCTTTTTCGAACCAAACATCTTTTGTCTAACACATTTTCCTATAAAATGTTTTATTTTCGAGATATTTAATATAAGTGTAGAATTTATGGAATAATTTTTTTTTATAAGCAAGGTTTATAAACAGGATTTATTTATATAGAATAGAAAGCAGCAAAAATTTTTAGGAGATTGCATTGATGATTTAGTGATAATAAATAAATACTATTTTTAAATGTTAATGTGATTACTTGATTTTCAACTATTCAGAAATACTATACAGAAGATAAATGTAGCTTCACTTCTTTATAAGCAAATTTTCTGCAATATTTTATTTAGTATAATAATTTTAAATCTCTGCATATGTTTATTAAAATTATTTTAAACTGTTCGCTTGCTTATTGCAAAAAAACTTGTACAAAGTTTACAATTATTAATCTAAAATTTATAACTTGTTTGTTTTATGTATTAATACACTTTTTTTATTTTTCAGATCCAGAAAAAAATTAGAAAAAATAATCGGCTGCTCTGGCGCTGTATAACGGCTGCCGTAAGCGCTGAATTAAAATATCGGCTGCAATAGCGCTGAGTTTTGGCCCTGGCTGGCTTGTCCTAGGCGCCAAATTAAAAAATCTGATATAGAATTCTGTAACTTTAATTATTCGTTTAAGGTGATTGTGACACTTGCATGACTAAAAGACTGCCCTAAGCGCCATATATCTGTATAAGGCTGCCCCGAGCGCCAGCTCAAAATGCATCATCAGTGTCACAAGTTCTATTATGGCAATAAGGAAAAAGACATTTTGATTTCCAAAGAATGGTTGACAGAAACGATGATAGATAGTTTCCATGCGTTACTCGAAAGAAATTCTGAATATGCACCTCGACCTGTATGGTTGACGATATTTCCTGATCAGATTGTTCCACTCGAAAATCTAAAAAAGAAGCATTTGCAAATACTGCACAGTAATTTCGCGGGCGGACATTGGGTTACTTGTCATTACGACGCAAAGTCTGTTATTATATATGATTCTCATGAAGGCAGTCGTAATGCTAATAAGCAAAATTTGAATGGAGAAATTCGAATTTTTGTGGAGAGATTATTTCCTTTTCATGATTTTCAAAACAATCCGATAGTCTTTCCTACAGTCCAGTCGCAAGTCGACGGTTGTAATTGTGGTCCTATGGCGATTGCGTTTGCTACATCGATTCTGTTTGGCATAAATCCTTGTATTGTGACGTACGATCGATCTTTGCTAAGACCTCATTTGTCTGCAATGTTTGCAGGACAAACAATCACTCATTTTCCGTACCTCTGTAATTCAACTGCTCCATTAATGTTATTACCGTTGGAGACATTGAAAATACGAGAGGCGGATGCACTGAGAAAAAGGCTTGCACGTAGCAAGGAAACTGAAGAACAGCGTTCAAAACGACTCGAGAAAGATGCTTTTTCTCACAAACAACAATATGCCAAAAACGCTGATTTTTTATGCACTCAAAAGCGCAATAAATATAAACAGGACCCTAAAATAAAATGTTATAAAATGTGTGAGGTATATAAAAAAAACCCCAAACCGAAACGCCAGATAATGTGTGATCAGTACATACAAGATCCCGAAACACAACGTCAGAGAGTGCGTAATCAGTACAAAAAAAATCCTGAGGAACAATGTAAAAGAAAACGCGACGAGTACCAAAAAGATTTAGAAAATAAACGAGCTCAAAAACGCCATAATTACTCACACCAATTGCTGTACAATCGGCAAATCAAAAGAAAAAATTATTTTAAAAATGCTGCACGTGAAAGAGATCGCCGAAGAAAATTTAAACACAAACATTCTGACTCAAAAAAACTGTACAACAAAAAGTATTATGCAAAACGTGGTAACAAGTCTATCGTACAAAGATCAAAGACGATCGAGAGAGTAAAAGAAAAATTCAGTACTGTCCGATCTTGGCAAAAGTGTTTTAACTTTCCAAAATGGTCAGAGTTCTATATTCGACGGATATCGAGGAAAATTAATAAACCGGCGATATGTGCTCGATTGGAAGCCGAATATATATTCAAGTGGTGCATGATAGCAAAAAAATCGTACGTCAATGCAGCAAGAAAAGTGTTTTTGTATTTGAAAAATGCTGCTGAAACCGCACTATTGCGATTCAATGAATGTAAGACTTTGAAATATCCAAAAAGCGATCGAATTAGAGCTCTTTGTGGCTCATCCAAACATACTTCGTCTTCCGAAGCATACTTTTTTGAAACTGCTTACGAGCAAAGGAAAAAGTTTGAGCAACCACTTATAATAGGACAGTCCTCTTCTCATGGAGTGATAAATGTTTTACCGTTAATGGATAACAATGATAAAAAGTCAAAAATATGGCACTGTGACGAGAAACGATGCCGCATAAGTGATATTTCCTTGGAAAAGTATGTGAAATTGTTGGAAGAGTTTGAAGGAGCTACTATAAAGAAGATAATGAATGCTAAATTCATGGCGCGGCTCAAAAATTGTTCTGTTT